>NC_134386.1:7973733-8134105 GCF_035582795.1 Mycteria americana
TCCCCCATGGTAGCGTAGAAGGTGTGTACAACAGTGTCAGAGTCCACAGGAAAGATGAACATGGTCTCCTCAGAGACTTGCTGCGTATTGCGGAAAAGCAGCTCAGACACCACATCGGCTACAAACTCCTGGATGGTTACATTTACTGTCACAGTTTCCAGCTCCACCTCGTGGTAGGAAGAAAAGAACCATATGCCCCTCTGGAATAAGCCTGAGGAAGACACAACAGCTGTCAGACTCCCTGGTTGCACATCGGAAACTTTAAATTTGAGGGGTCTGCTTGTAGTGGGAAACAGTTGCGTGTCCAAACCTGCCACAGAAATGCCAGTTGCAGAACCTGACAAATAGCAATGAAAGGTCCCTGAGGCTGTCAACATGGTTCCCTTAGACCACAGTTCCTCATCTCTCTAAGTCCCCTTCTGTCCAACGCACATGGCAGCTGTGCCCTCAGATCTCCTAAATGTGCCATGCTTCACCTTAGTTCAGGCCTACCATGGCATTGAGAGGAGTCTGTCTGTCCCCCAGCACATAGTGTGAGACAGTCCCACAACAGAGCTTCACACAAATGGCAGGAGGTGCCCTGCAGCTCCTCAAACCTTCAGACCACATCTCAGAGATAGGAGCAGGTCCCAGCACCTGCTTTGAGACTAATGCTCCAAAAGAGATCAGCTTGATTTTCAGCTTAAGCAGATATACTACTCATTTTGGACTACTGGAAGGGAAGGGGGGACCATACCAAGGGCACTTAGCATGGCATTAAAGGTAGAGTCACAGGAAGACGCCTCATCTCCTTTTCATTGTCAGCAGTGGAGATGTTTCTCACTGACCTCCCTTTCTCACCTGTCATACTTGTAGCGTATGGTTTATTTGAGGCCAACAATGTGTACCTTGGAATTTGGTTGGAAGATGGCTTTGATGACCCCCCTTCCTGTTATGACAGCAGCCCATGGAAAGGCAACCTTCTCCATACCTTTGCCCTTGGTTTGAGATTAAAAGCATCTCGTATTAGGGCAAGGTTTGGCATCCGTGGTGCATCAAACCTGATGGTAAAATGCGTTGGAGTAGTGTCTTAGTCAAGAATGGCGTAACACTGTAGTAGGAATAGAGTGACACTTAGCAAAGGAACATATAAGACCTTCATGGGGGTTGCTGTAATGTCTTGGAAGGGGATGATGTACAGAAGATGGTATAGTTCACCTGGAGGGGATGATGGAACTCACCAATCAAGCGATGTACCTAGGTATCACAACACAATTCAGTAGGGGATGATTTAGCACCACAGTAGGTCGTAGCACTGAGGAGTGCTGCCCCCCATCCCACAGTAGTAGACATCTCTTCTGCATCATCCTCCCACTTCGTGATGGTTTCCCTGCAAAGCTTTCAGCACTATGGGTGAGATGAATCACACTCACAAAAACATCTTTTGCTATGCCAACCAGAAAAAGTGAAGGCTGACCAGAGGCCATGCCCTGAGTTTCCAGAACATGGTGACGTGTGCCTCCCTGTCAACCACCCAAGAAATCAGTTCCTTCCCACGTTGCTCTCCCAGCTAACATCTTCTCCACTGCTCACAGATGCCACCCTTCTGGCCCCGACTCACCCCTACGCATATACCGTTTGCTCAGGATGCCACTTTTCCTCATCTTGACTCTTTGGTTGAAGACAGCTTCTGTGTGGGAAAGAGCATAAAGTGAGCTGTGAAGGCCTTGTGAAAAAAACCTGGGCACCTCCATCTTTCCTTCCTCCAAGGTATGGAGCTCCCCCTCACCCATACATGGGCCAAGATGACTCTTTGCTTCCTCACATCCCAACTCAGGATCCTTTTTGCCCCTCCCTCACCAGCCTGGTAGCAGATTAGTAGGAGAGAGGCCTCGGATGGGAATTGCAGGTGTCAAAAATGCCTGTTGCTTCAATGGGGTCGTGGTGCTTAGTTCAGATTAGAGCACAGGGAAGGTGGGAGCAATGATGGGTCACAGCCTGAGACCTAAGGCACAGCATGAGTTTGGGCCTGAGCAGTGCTAATTGCACCTGAAGATACTGGTACCAATGTTGACAGAGGAAGAAATGGGCAGAAGGGTGGACAGACAGAGCAGGCGAGGGAGGATGGGTGGAGGAATGCATGGATTTGTGTGAGGAGAGTGGTGTAGCTGGGTAATTGGAGAGGGCTGTATTTAGTGGCAGTAGGAGTGAATGGCAGAAAATAGTGACCGTACGGGGAACTGGGGAGGGGAATGAATGAATTTGAACTGGGGATGAATGAATTTGTAGTTGGGATGCATGGATGCACAACGAGGGAAATGGGGGGCAGGGGGGTGTTGGTGGGTGTTGGAGGAATTGATGAGCAAATGCAGTTGTGTGGAATGTGAGGGGGAGGGTGATAAAAAGTGCCTGGTTTGTGACTGATCTGTCAATTAGGCACCTAAAACCACCAGGTCAGTGGTCTGAACTCTTCCCATAGTGAACACAGCCTTAACTCAGTTGTCAAAACATTGGACAGGAGGGCCATTTGCAGCGAGGAGCCCTAGCATGGGTGAGTGGTCCTCGCAAAGGTGAGGGAACCCAATCTAGCTGTCTCCCATAGGTCCCGTGCCATACATATTGGCATCATGTGTCTATCTTGGAAATGACAGGACATCTAAAATGATAATAGACACCCACGTTTCAACAACTAAATCTCACCCCTAAATTTCAATAAGAGGAAGAGCTTCTTCCTCTTAGCACAAGAGTAGGATTCAGTTCAAGATTATTATGTATAAATGTAGGTATTTAAAATAGATACATTCAGATTAGCTTCTAAACCCCTGCAAGGGGGTTTGCCAGAGGGCACAGAAAGAGGGGGGGAGAATGGGGCATAGGAATGAGGGAGGAATGAGCGGGATGCGAAGGGGGATAGATAGAATGGGGAAGGGAGGGAGGGACGTGCATTCTCTGCTGTAGTGATCCTGATGGGGGGACCACTGTACATGGAGGAGTTAGTGATCCACGTAGCAGTTAATCTGAGGAGGCACAGGACTGTGCTGGGCTGGGCTGCACAAATCCCATGGCCGCAGCCAGCTCATTGTAACAGAGCCGGCTCTGGAACGCACGCATTTTAATATGCTGCGTGCTGATCGGCGGCCCGTTGGATGCTGCACAACCCGGGGTTCCCAGCACCTGAGGGGATGTAAGATTATCTGTGCTATTCTCTCTTTCTGTGTAGTGTCAGCTCAAAGAAATGACGTTTCAAATGATACTTTGCAGAATCTGAGCGTCCTGCTTACTGGGATCATAGTGAGCTAGCACCTGTCTCCTGGGGCAGAACGTTTGGCACAGTCAGTGGGTCCCAGTGAGAAATACTTTTCCGGATAAAGGACAATGCGGACGATACAGACTGAGAGCCTGGCTGGCCCCTGCACACAGCTGTGGGGGGCAGTCACAAGAAACTTGGCCCAGATGGTTTTCCCGGTGAATTGGGAAAGCGAAGAGGAATTATCTGAATGTCCCGGCCCAGCTGAAGTATTAACATGTCCTGGGAAACACGGGGCAGGGCAAGGAAAAGGCAAGGAACACGTGTGCTGTGTTTGGTTGTCACTACCGTGCTTGCAGCGGACAGGGGGACGTTTGGAGCTGAAGCAGCGGCCCCGCGTGAGCTGCACGCGCAGCAGTGGAAGGGGGTCCCGGGCAGCAAACGGCGGGGTGGGGGGTGCACGGGGCAGCCCGTCCCGGGCACCGCTGAGACACGAGCCGCCTGTGAGGGGGCAACGGGGGTGGGAGACGGAGGGGACCCCAGCGGGGATGGGGCACGAGTGCAGCAACAGCACCTGTGCGGCCGCCGTTGACGGAGGCGGCAAACGAGAGGGCGTGAAGGGAAGTGTGGAGCCCCGGCGCAGCGGCCCCGGTCGCCCCTCCCTCGGTCACGGGGAAGAGGCGCCTTCCTTAATTGTGTCCCCCTCCCTGCAAACAAGCCCAGGGAAGGGGCGGCCCCTCTCCAGCGCGGCTCACCAAGGGGACTGGGGAGGAACGACCGTCGCCCTTACACTCTGCTTGTAACACCGCGGAGCCGGCATAGTAGGCAGAGGGTTACGGCTTTGCTATGTACTGGGGCAGACGTAACCCTAACTCATGCAAATCCGCTCCGTTACCCCAGGACTAAAGTGATGGCTGTTAACAAAATCCGGGTGGAGGGCGGAAGAGCTGTCTCGAAAAGTCTTTCTAACCTTGCAGCCAGGAGGGTGCGATGCATGATTATGCGGTTCCCTCCCAGGCGTGGTAATAACAGCACCGAGAGAGCTGGGAGGAGCTGTCAGCTCGTTATCCTGCTCGGGGCGGGGCTTCCAAGGGAATGGCTCCCAGGAGCTTCCCTTTTGTTCCCAGGAGAAGAAGCATTTCCCGCTCCTCTGACTCAGCCCAGCATTAACAGCATTCTACGCCAGCGCTGCCCCAGACAGACCTTCTGAGTTAATGGCCCCTTTTTCTTAACACACATAAATCTCAAATGACGCCACAAGAACCGACGTTAAGTTTTTCATGTAAGTCTGGGGTCTGCGCAGAGCAAAAGCAGAGAATGCAAAAAGCCAAAGAAAAAAAGAATGGAAGGAAAGTCAGCAGGTCCAAACCCGACACCAGGGGCTTGGACTTCACTCACCACCAGACGCAAGGACAGTCACCACAATTCTCCACACTGCAGTCACCACAATTCTCCTCGCCTTACTCATATGAGAAAGCACGCGCTCTCTCTCTCTGGTGCTCTCAGAGACTTCTATCTTTAGTCAGCCATTCTTGCTGCCAGTTGCTTTAAACTGCACTTGGATAATCCTCCGGGTTCTGGAGGACCCTGTCGTCAGAGGAATTCCTGGGGAAGTAGCCCCTATTTGATGAAACTGGGAGTTGCTAAATTGATGAAAGACTACAGATACGATTCTTTGTTCGTAGTAGAAATCCTGGTCTACTGGCAACTGCTTTTAAGGATCCCAATAACAAAATTCATATGCTCGCACATCCATGTTCCTGGATTTTATTTTCTGTCAGGTAAGAGACTGAATTTACAAATATCATGATCTGTGCATGTGTCTCATCGTGAATTTAGGACCTTAGCCTGCTATCCTTGACCTTAGAGATCCCAAACGTGTAGGTACCATTTGAACTAAGCGGCCTGGCAGGATGGGGCAGCAAACGCACAGACACACAGAAGCCTCCAAGCCTTTGCCAGGGTGTGGCAAGCGCAGACAGGCAAATGCACACATGCACGCAGAACAGGTCTGCAATCCTTCCACGTGGCAGGAGGGAAGGATGGATGCACAGACAAACGCACTCACCATGGAACGGCAGACTGCAGCAGGAGCAACGAGCAGACAGACACAGGAACGGCCCCGGGGCTGAAACCCGTCAGCTGCAGCATGAAAGGATGTTCACAGACGGGCTCGGAGGAGGAGGAGGAGGAGGGCAGGAAGTGGCAGGGACAGATGGGAGCTGCGATCAATGCTGCAGTGCCTGGGCAGATTCCAGGAAAGGGAATGCTGCCAAATGTGCACTCTGGGATATATGGTTGGGAACCAGGGGTGCTGCCAGCCCTGCCTGCTGGGATGCATGGGAAGCACTGGGTGTAGGGGTGCTCCAGGTCTCTGGGCAGCTCTGGGAGGTCAGTGGAGCCATGAGGAAAGCAGAAGCGATGGGGAACCTGCAATGGAGGGTGCTTTTTGGGCCCGGATGGGGCAGCCAGGCTGGGGGGTGGGGGGGCAGGTACGGGCACTAATAGAGACCATGCTGTGGGTTGGCCCCATCCTGGCGGCTTCAAGCTGGGGATGCTGCCTGGGAAAGGCCTCTTGTGTGTGGCAGGCATGTCTGCAAACTGCAGCAGTGCTTGGGGTGGGGAGGGGAGGGGGTGCTGCCCAGTACCACCCATCCCGCGGGGGGGTTGGAGATAGCACAGGGGGAGCATGGGGGAAAGTTCCCGTGTCCCCCCGCGGGAAGCACCCCCCACCCCACCCCCAACCAGAAGCGAAGATGGCTGCGGGGCAGGGAGCCATCCCATTCCTGCAGCCAAAGTGCACCCACACAGGCACTTCAGCCTGCCTTCCTGACACCCTCCGCTGACTTTTCCTTTTCCAGCGGACCTCATCAGGTCCAAGAGGATACAGATAGGAAGCCAGTTTTGGACCAGCGAGGAAACCTTGGAAGAAGAGACAGGCATCTTGAGTCTTTATTCTAGGCATTGCTGAGCTTGCTCAGAGTCATACCCTGGCAGAAAAGTGAATGCCAAAGCTCCAGACCTGGAAGGGGTGCTGCTACGGGTGACCTCTGGAAGCCTACATCCAAAGACAGGGTCCCATTTTCTTGAGGGACACCAAGACGTCCTTGTTCCCCAGAGGACAGACTATTTAGGTTGAGAGCTGGAGTCACCAAAGTGCACTAGGTAGCTTGTGCACAGTCTTGCCAGAGGAGCAGCTACGGGGTAGCCTGATGTCCATGTGCATGACTGTGAAGTAACAGACATGGTCAAATCCTGATTCGCTTCTGGAACAGTGACATTTTCTTTTCCTTACCTCATGACATTTCAGTAAGCCGGGTTTCATCCGTGTTGCTTTTCAGAAATTTTCTTCTCCAATGCTGATTATTGAAAATATGCCTTGAAAAACTCTCAGAATTCTTTCGAAGCACCGCTGAGATTTCTGCTGAATACTGAGAGCCTGGTGGTCTGCTTCTGGATATAAACTGTGTTCAGTCCTTGAATGGGTGAACGGATTAATTCGATCCTGGGCTCCCTACTGACCTGAACCACCTTTTCCATTCATCAGGAAAACCCATTACTGCAGAGAGACAGTATGGACACCGCACTGAGTATGTTTCCATCAGTGCCCCAGCAGTCCATGCATTTTAAAATGTTCATTCACAGTGCCCCTCCAATCCCGCAGCACACACCCTCAGTGATGTGCTTAAAAAGGGGAAAAAAAAAAAAAAAAGACAGAAGTAGACCCTCTGGGACCTTGCAACATGACTGTGTCTTAGTTTCAGCCTCTTTAAACTGGACATCTCCTTCAAGGGAAAACACCATTTTATCTCCAAGAAGACCTTTGGCAGGATGCTATGCACAGCGCATGTAGGCTAGCCCACAGCAGGGACTGCAAGCTCTGGACAAAAGCCTGTTCATACGCCTACCTCTGGTGGCCTGAAAACTCTTCCACAAAGACAGAAAAGATAAAAACCCCAATTTTAGCTCATTAGCTAAGGGATTTATAAAGGAGGGTTGCCTTGTGCTCTGACTAGAAATGAAGATGTAGGCTGTATCGACAGTTCTAAAAGAAACCGTTGCAGTGAGCGATCCCTGACGCTCAGGACAAGGGAGTGCAAAGCAGCTTTGTTCCATACCCTGGCCTAGCAACCCATAGAGATCACCATGGCCACCCTGTGTAGCATTTTGCCAAGGTAGGCACCATACAGTGATCCT
Source organism: Mycteria americana (assembly GCF_035582795.1). Lineage (NCBI taxonomy): Eukaryota > Metazoa > Chordata > Aves > Ciconiiformes > Ciconiidae > Mycteria > Mycteria americana. The sequence continues at coordinate 7,981,157 of NC_134386.1, forward strand.
CTCGCCCATAATTTTTAGAAAGAATGACATTTTTTTCGTTTCAGATTGCTTGAAATGAGAAGACTGTGGTGCAGGCAGCAAAGGTAGGAGTTGTTTTCACAGAATCACAGAATCGTATAGGTTGGAAAAGACCTTTAAGATCATCGAGTCCAACTGTAAACCTAACACTACCAAGACCACCACTACACCATGTCCCTAAGCACCTCATCCAAACGTCCTTTAAATACCTCCAGGGATGGCGACTCAACCACTTCCCTGGGCAGCCTGTTCCAATCCTTACTAACCCTTTCAGTGAAGTAAAATTTCCTAATATCCAGTCTAAACCTCCCCTGGCACAACTTGAAGCCATTTCCTCTTGTCCTATCACTTGTTACCTGGGGGAAGAGACCAACCCCCACCTCTCTACAACCTCCTTTCAGGTAGTTGTAGAGAGCGATAAGGTCTCCCCTGAGCCTCCTTTTCTCCAGGCTAAACAACCCCAGTTCCCTCAGCCGCTCCTCATAAGACTTCTGCTCTAGACCCTTCACCAGCTTCCTTGCCCTTCTCTGGACACGCTCCAGCACCTCAATGTCTCTCTTGTAGTGAGGGGCCCAAAACTGAACACCGTATTTGAGGTGCGGCCTCACCAGTGCCAAGTACAGGGGCACGATCGCTTCCCTAGTCCTGCTGGCCACACTATTTTTGACACAAGCCAGGATGCCATTGGCTTTCTTGGCCACCTGGGCACACTGCTGGCTCATATTCAGTTGGCTGTCAACCAACACACCCACGTCCTTCTCTGCCGGGCAGCTTTCCAGCCACTCTTCCCCAAGCCTGTAGCGTTGCATGGGGTTGCTGTGGCCCAAGTGCAGGACCTTGCACTTAGCCTTGTTGAACCTCATACAATTGACCTCAGCCCATCGATCCAGCCTGTCCAGATCCCTCTGCAGAGCCTTCCTCCCCTCAAGCAGATCAACACTCCCGCACAATTTGGTGTCGTCTGCAAACTCAGTAGAGGGTGCACTTGATCCCTTCGTCCAGATCATTGATAAAGATATTAAACAGAACTGGCCCCAACACAGAGCCCTGGGGAACACCGCTTGTGACCGGCCGCCAACTGGAGTAAACTCCATTCACCACCACTCTTTGGGCCCGGCCATCCAGCCAGTTCTTAACCCAGCGAAGAGTACACCCGTCCAAGCCATGAGCAGCCAGTTTCTCCAGGAGAATGCTGTGGGAAACCATGTCAAAGGCTTTACTGAAGTCTAGATAGACAACATCCACAGCCTTTCTCTCACCCACTAGGCGGGTCACCTTGTGGTAGAAGAAGATCAGGTTGCTCAAGCAGGACCTGCCTTTCCTGAACCCATGCTGGCTGGGCTTGATCCCTTGGTTATTCTCTACATGTCATGTGATAGCACTCAGGATGACCTGCTCCATCAGCTTCCCCAGTACCGAGGTCAGGCTGACAGGCCTGTAGTTCCCCGGGTCCTCCTTCCGGCCCTTCTTGTAGATGGGCATCACATTAGCTAATCTCCAGTCAGCTGGGACCTCCCCAGTTAGCCAGGACTGCTGGTAAATGATGAAAAGGGGCTTGGTGAGCACTTCTGCCAGTTCCTTCAGTACTCTCGGGTGGATCTCATCAGGCCCCATAGACTTGTGAGTGTCTAAGTGGTGCAGCAGGTCACTAACCATTTCCCCCTGGATTATGGGGGCTCCATTCTGGTCCCCGTCCCTATCTTCCAACTCCGGGGGCTGGGTACCCAGAGAACAATTGGCCCTGCTATTAAAGACTGAGGCAAAGAAGGCATTAAGTACCTCAGCCTTTTCCTCATCCTTGGTCACTGTGTTCCCTCCCCCATCTACTAGGGGCTGGACATTCTCCTTAGCTCTCCTTTTGCTGCTAATGTATTTGAAGAAGTATTTTTTGTTGTCTTTTACAGCAGCAGCCAAATTGAGCTCTAGCTCAGCTTTGGCCCTTCTAATTTTCTCCCTGCACAGCCTTGCTACACCTTTGTAGTCCTCCTGAGTTGCCTGCCCCTTCTTCCAGAGGTCATAGACTCTCCTCTTTTTCCTGAGTTTGAGCCAGAGCTCTCTATTCAGCCAGGCCGGTCTTCTTCCCCGCCGGCTCGTCTTTCGGCACCTGGGGACAGCCCGCTCTTGTGCCTTTAGGACTTTCTCCTTAAAGAATGTCCAGCTTTCCTGGACTCCTTTGCCCTTTAGGGCTGTCTCCCAGGGGACTCTCCTGACCAGTCTCCTAAACAGGCCGAAGTCTGCCCTCCGGAAGTCTAAGGTGGCAGTTTTGCTGACCCCCCTCACTGCTTCTCCACGTATCAAAAACTCTATCATTTTGTGATCACTCTGCCCAAGACGGCCTCCAACCATCACATGGCTCACAAGTCCTTCTCTGTTCGTGAACAAGAGGTCCAGCGGGGCACCTTCCCTAGTTGGCTCACTCACCAGCTGTGTCAGGAAGTTATCTGCCACACACTCCAGGAACCTCCTAGACTATTTCCTCTCTGCTGTATTGTATTTCCAGCAGACATCTGGTAGGTTGAAGTCCCCCACAAGAACAAGGGCTAGCGATCGTGATGCTTCTCCCAGCTGCTTATAGAATAGTTCGTCAGTCTCCTCATCCTGGTTGGGTGGTCTGTAACAAACTCCCACCACAATATCTGCCTTGTTGGCTTTCCCCCTGATTCTTACCCATAACTCTCCACCCTATCATCACCATCATCAAGCTCTAAACTATCCAGACACTCCCTAATGTATAGGGCTATCCCACCACCTCTCCTGCCTTGCCTATCCCTCCTGAAGAGTTTATAGCCATCCATCGCCACACTCCAGTTGTGCGAGTCATCCCACCATGTTTCCGTGATGGCAATCATATCATAGTTTTCCTGATGTACAATGGCTTCCAACTCCTCCTGCTTGTTGCCCATGCTGCATGCATTGGTGCAGAGGCACTTCAGCTGGGCTGTCGTCCGTGTCTCCTTCATAGAAGAACACCCCTTGTGTGCTTTGAGGTGTTTCACTGGCATTTCCCTTTTGGCTCCTACTGCCTCAGTATCCCCTAGCTCAACTCTGTTTGACTTCAGCTGTGCCCAGTGTACCCTGCACATCTCAGAGACACTGAGACATGACCCTGTCATGTGCATGACGTGCATGTCATGTGCATGAGTGTCATTTTGCATGACACTGAGGCTGTGTATCATGTGTGAGTGGAGTCTACGGTGGGTGGTGGGGGGATGTTTGGGGTCGTAATGCATGCTGGCATAGAGCTGGAAGTATCAGAAAGTTGTGTAGAGAAGAGGAACTCAAGCCTGCTTTTCTCCATACTCCCATTCTCCCATTGTGGGAGAATTTGTAGACTGAACTGTTACCATTCATGCTGAGTTCAGTTTCACGTGGAATTAGCTATTTTGTTCCAAAGGACAGCGTGAGACTGACCTCACGGTCATGCACTACGGAAGCCCAGAGTACAAAGTAATGGTGGGAAAGCATGCATCTAGGTTTTCTGGCTGTGTGGATACATCTCTGGGGGGGGTACATTGACCCTCCCCCGGGTTCACTCTGGCATTCTAGATGTGGTCAGATGAGTACTGAGTAAAGTGGACTAGCCACTTCCCTAGATTTCCTGGCCCTACTCCTGCTGATAGAGCCCAGGACACTGTCAGCCTCCCATCCTGCCATTGTGGATCCTTGCTGCCAAGGAAATAGTAGGTGGGCTCTGCTGTAAAGGGCAAAGGAGCTCAAGAAAGCTCACAAGTCTTCAAGGGAAATCTCCTTCAAGCACAAAAATCGTCCATCTGGATACTCAGGAAAGCATGTAGACCTATCAGGAGACCAGCTTGGCCAAATGACTGAGCTCCAATGCAAAAGAAAGCATATAAAAGAGGTATAAGTAGGAACGGAATACAGAGGAGGAATACAGAAACATTGCCCTGGCATGCAGGAATGTTGTTAGGAAAAACAAAGCTCAGCTGGAGTTGAGAGTTGCAAGAGATGTCAAGGGCAACAAGAGGAACTTCTACTGCTACATTAATGGGAAGAGAACAAAGGCGGAAAACGTGGGCTCACTTCTGAATGGGGCTTGTGATTTAGAGAGAGCAGATGAAGATAGGGAAGAGGTACTCAATGTCTTCTTTGCCTTAGGTTTTGCCATCAGTGTCTGACAGGCCTTTGTGATGCCTCCCAGGGAATCCCTCATTGCAAGGTAGACCCTTAAAAGTCCACCAAGTGGACGCTTAGTTTTTTATCAATTTTTTCCAACAGTTTTCTCTTTCTATGCATGTCCGCCTCAACAAAAAGGAACTTTGGGGTTTCCAGGATGACCTGAGTGTGCTTAATGGTTTGTGTTGTTCTATCTGTTATCATTCAACAACTTTGGTTTTGTAGATACACTGCTTTCTCTATCAGATCAGCTTCAATGTCTAAAATTTGATGGTGGGAAACCCAGCAGGGACTCTGAAGTCCCCAGCTATCTCACTTAGGAGTTTCTTTCATAGTATACTTATGCGTATATCTATATGTATGTATCCCTATATCCTAACTCCGCACTCCCTGGTGCTTTCAGGAGTGGTGCTTGATTCAGACTGATGTTCCCAGAGCCTACTACTTCAACCATTTGTGCCTGAAGGCCTACAGCTCCTGCATGAGGCAGGCCTTCAGGCTCTATTTCCTTTCCTGGGGGGCAGGTGACTTGGCCCAGAAGTCAGTGGGAGAACTAGTACAAGGGAACTGCACAGAAGTGAGAGCTGTAAGCAACTATGGCATGCCAGATGAAGCGTGAGTCGTTAGGGTCATCTTTCCACTTCCTGTGTGCACCTTCTGCCTGTAGGTCTGAGTTTCTTCCGCCAGCATCTGGAAGCTATGGAGAGGCTTCAGCACCCTTAGTGGCAGAGATTGAGAAGCTTGCCAACTATGGTCTTTCTAGAGACAGTGGGAATGAACAGGCTCCTCCAGAAGCATGGTCAGTCAAATGAGAGAATCCTCTCACATGGGGGGGAAAAAATGCCCTCTGGGAAGATCATATCCCAGTAAGCTTCTCTCTCCCCTGCCTCTCATTGACTAGAAAGGGAACTCACCACACCACGTTTGGATGCCTACACCGCAGGTGCCTAAGAACAGGGGATGGGTAAGCTTCACGCACACAGCTGTAAATGCCGTTCATTCATCTGAATTTCCATGCCGTGGAAAGTCATCTGGTCTGTCTTTTCCTTGCTTGCAGTGGATTTTATCTAATCCTAACGGATTTTATTTAATCCTAATAAACAGAGTGGACTTTTTGAACAGCTGCAGTGATATTTCTCTCACTGCCAGTATTTGATTTGGTATGTGATCATTCCAAAGCCCAAACAGCTGTGAGGTGTTTAGTAATTTCCCCAGCTGGCCTTGTTGGGACAATCACAATCTAGCCCAATGGAAAGCTACACAGTTTAACATTCTCACAGAGGTGTCTCGTATTCCCATGTGAATGTGAGACCAATTTATAGCATAGATACAGCTGAGCAAAAGGACTGGAGGGAACAGAACGAGTTTTCTTTGTAACTATATTTAGAGAGAAAATAATTGGTGTCCATTAATATTCATGAAAAGCCTTTGGGTTTTAGTGGCAGGGGGAAAGAAAAGAAGCTATAAATGTATTTAATGTTATGGATGCTGGTGTTAATGGGTGGGATTAGTGGGTGAAATGCACCTCCCTTATATTAGGGAGAGATTCCCATCATATAGGTTTACGTGCCTGCTGTGTAGGTATCTGCAAACAAGCTAGGTTTCTTGGTTTCCAGCTGTTCGCTCACTCCCCATCCCCCGGTGGGAAAGGGGAGAGAATCGGAAGAGTAAAAGTGAGAAAACTCGTGGGTTGAGATAAAGACAGTTGAATACGTAAAGCAAAAGCCACGCACACAAGCAAAGCAAAACAAAGAATTAATTCACTACTTCCCATTGGCAGGCCGGTGTTCAGCCATCTCCAGGAAAGCAGGGCTCCATCATGCGTAAAATTTACTTGGTTATGGTATGGAATATCCCTTTGGTCAGTTGGGGTCAGCTGTCCCAGCTGTGTCCCCTCCCAACTTCTTGTGCACCCCCAGCCTACTTGCTGGTGGGGTGATGTGAGAAGCAGAAAAAGCCTTGATGCTGTGTAAGCCCTGCTCAGCAATAATGAAAGCATCCCTGTGTTATCAATCAACACTGTTTTCAGCACAAATCCAAAGCATAGCCCCATAGTAGCTACTGCGAAGAAAATTAACTCACTAGATTAGAAAATTAACTCACATCTCACTAGAATGATGACAGCAACATTCATGGGTTTTTATCTTCTTGGGAAGTATTTATCTTCTTGGGATTCCCTGATAGTCAGTATTTTAACATCTTCTCCATAGTCTTTCCTCTTATGTACGCCGTAACTGTGATAGGAAATGTTGCTGTCATCATTCTAGTGAGATGACACCCAGGGCTCCAAAAACCCATGAATTTTTTTCTCTGCAACTGCTCCTTCCCAGAGATCTCATACACTTCTGCCTGCATTCCCAAAGCCCTCACACTCTTCACAGGTATTAGCAAAACTATATCTCCTTTACCAGCTGTATTCAACAGACGTGTATTATTTTCTCCCTGGGCTGCGCAGAATATTTCCTGGTGGCTGTCATGGCCAGTCACACACCTATTCACACACTTCCTGTTCTTTCCCTCTTCTCAAACCTCAGCAAAGTGTTTGCTTTGCAGCTGTAAAATGCTTTAGGGTATTGAAATACAGAGATTTTTCTCATATTGGATCATCTGAGCAGGACGTGTCTGGGCAAGGATGTGCCTTTGTGGGGTGGCGATGGGATAGAAAAATTCAAAGATGGCAAAGGAAAAAGCAGCATTGCAGAGAGACCACCCTGACCACTCATGCAAGGGAAAGATGCATTTCGTGTTGGCTGGCTGGAAATGTATTGAATCTGAACCGCTGTTTTAGACAAACTCTGCTTCTTACCTGAATCTCTGTGAATGAACCAGCTCCCCTGGGAAGACATCAGTTCTGACAAAAAATGGGTATCAGATCTCTCCCTTTATCACTGCAGAGCTGTGGTTAAGCACACTTTCAGCAACATTGTGCTTAGTAAACAGCTAAGACCCTGCTAGTACCCAAAAGCACTGCATTACCCCACTCAGCTACAGAGGTACACATTTCTGCACCTCTACAAGGACAGAAACAGCCCCAGAAGTTCCACCTTAGCTGCAGAAAGACATCTCTTCCTTTTGAAGCCCTCCTGTTTCACTTCAAGTACTTGGCTCCCTTCTTTCATAATACGGAAACAAGTAACATCCAAAATTACTATGTATGAGTACAAGAGGCTACAGGATATCCAACTACATCACAAAAATTCTCAAGCCTTCCTCTCAGTCATCCCAAACACTAACCTGTATTTCTGGTCAAATGCCGTTCAATTCCTGGGCCTGTCATGGGAAAAAAATATCATGGCCAGAGGGACCAAGGGCTGCCTACAATCTCGCACATCACCCCCAGGCTTTGCATCCAGTTCTGCACTCCGGTGGCTTTGCTCTCACACCCCATAACATCCCTTTCCATGCAAATTCCACCCCATAATATCCCTTTCTAGGTCCAGTAGCTTCTTCTCTCAAATGCAGTCTTCTATATGTGCCATGTGAGCATGAAAGGAGTAGTCAGCAGCATCAATGACCATGTGGAAGATGAACATGGTCTCCACATGTAACCAGATGTAACCACAGTGATTAGTTTGTTCTTTTGTAACCAAGCAACATAGAGATAGGAGCGGGGTAGACAATGCTTTAATATTGTGTTTGTACATCTATGGCTATGGATATGCTACTGTGCCCAAAGACAACTCGATGAGGAATGGTACGGACATGCTGCTATGCTCCCAGTACAGCCCCAACCCATCCTAACAATGAGTCGAGGGTAATTAGAATAATCGGTTTGTGTTAGAATAGGAATAAGGGTGCCAAATCATTGTTAGGGACCATGCACCATGAAGAAGGGAAGCAAGTTACATAAGCAAGGTGATATTGCGCATGCCCATAAGAAGGGGTCAACTAAAGGACACACCTGTATGACCACCAAGGACCACCAGAGACCCCCACGGAAGCCCCTCGGAGTTCAAGGACGCATGCGTAATGAGCATGCAAATATGATAATTAGTTCTGGGAAATAGAATGAATATGCCTGTCATTCTGGGAAATTTGATGCATATGTATGTAATCGGACAACATAAGCTTTGGTTGATGTAACCTGCGGTATGCACGCTAGGTGGAACGATCCCCCGTGCATCCAGCGCCTTAATAAAGAATGCCTGCTTCTTAATGCTACATTGGTGTTAAGGAGTTTGATTCCTGATTTCGGTAACAATGGGGGCCACAGGAACATCCTCTGCAGGGACTTTGGCATTCACTAGGCCCATTCACTTCCCCAAGGGGCTGTGGGGACAGTGGGTGGGAGAGTGGGATTGTATTCCCAAGACATAGATCACCCTTCTTATCCCACCTCTCAGCTTGCTGAGCTTGCTGCATTTAGTCAGAAGGCTACATAGCATCATCTTTGCATGAGGTGAGGGGTGACAAGACCTGAGCAGAGAAGAAGGGACCGTGTTAGCCACCTGGAGAGGACAGACAAAACCACAGAGTCAGCAATTGTCCTACACCCTTCCTGTAGTTATGAAAACCTCTCTTCAAATTTCCGTAGTCACAAACTACTACTGTGCTCTAGTCCCTTCCCTTTGTCAGCCCACCTCCTTGCCCTGGTTCACAAGTCCTAGTCCACAATGGCCCAGAAGGTGTCCACAGACCTATGAAGGGAGGACAGTCTAGAGATTAGAGCTATGGATGGGGAGAAGGGGAACCTGGATGCCTGGGATTTCTAAAGGCAAAACAGGGAGACCACAGGTTCAAAGCAAGGCAGGATCAGTTTCTGTGTGAAGGAGGTGGGGTAGAGCAGTGGGAGTCCAAATAAACTGTATTCTAAAGACACAGTGGGATCGCTGGGTTACAGACATGTAAGTTTCCAGGTGGGTGGAGGGCAGTGAGGACTATGGGGTAGAGCAAGGATGGGACCAAACACCTTCATTCCCTAGAAGATGAGGATCTGAGTTGGACAGGATCATCCTCAGTGTCTGGGTACACTTAGAAGCAGAGAGGTCTATGGGTTAGCAAAGATGCCTGGGCCGTGGGTCTGTGGGTACATCCTCCTGCTGACACAGTGCAGGCTGCCATGGGCTACTCTAGAAGCTCTTCCATTAGGGCACCATGAGGTAGGCTCTCCCCCAAACCCCAGGATTATGTGGAGCAGAGGGAGAGAGAAGCACTCTTCTGGAGGGTGACACTGTGTATCTCAGGTTGAACCTTGGCTACTGGAAGACTTCTTGTCCTGGCTGTGGGAGAGAGGTCACCTGATCTCAAGTACTGGGGATTATCACAATACCATCTTGATGACCTTACATGTTAAAAAAATTGTATGTAATGGGTACCCAGTTGTATGCCTTCTAAACACATAGGCTCAATCCAGTGTTGTAGTGACAGGTAGTGAGCTGATATCAGCAGGATATTGTGACATTTAATGTACAGGATGCCAAACCAAAGAAAGCTATTTGGTGTTATTTCCCTTAGCTGCTGCTAATGACAAAAGTTCCAAAGGACACGAAGTATGATTAGCAAATTGGAGGGACAAAAGTCCTCTGAAAGTTACTGAACAGAAAGGAGAGAGGAATTAATTTTGTCAGTTCTAGACAAGTGGTCTAAGCTGCATATGGTATCACGGGGGAGATACAGACATTTCTGACATCCTGTTGGCAATTCTATGGCATGAATCCCTACATGCTCAGCCGACTATCTTTCAGATGAAAAATGCCTTGAATGTGCTTACTTCTCTTTCCTACTCAAAAAGATGGGCAGGGGAAGAGGTAAACATCTGAAATCATATCAACATATAGAGTGCAGATGTAGCTTTAGCCTGTGGGAAAACTTGGAAAATTTGACATGTCAGTATAAATATGGAACTGCAGAGCTACCAGGTTACCCAGTAATTCAGGTTACCCAGTAATTCAGGGTTACCCCGTTTACCTGAATTACCCAGTAATTCAGGCAAACTGGGTAACCAGTAATTCAATTACCTGAATTACTGGGTAATTCAGGTTACCCAGTCTGGCTTTGAAATCTTCCAAGGACATCTCTGGATAACCTCTTTCCAATGCTTGATTGTTTCCAAGGTGAAAAAAGGTTTCATTTAAATACAGTCTGTTTTAATTTTAAGCCTCTTGTTTCCCATCTTCCCATCTTGCACAACTATGAAGAGCCTGGCTCCCTCCTTTTCGTAACATTCATAACATACTGAAGGGCTGTTGTTAGGTTCCTTGGAAACCTTCCTTCCTCCAAGATCAACAAGCCCTCTTCCCTCAGCCGTACCTCACATGACATGTGCTAAAGATACCAACCACTTTTGTGTACCTCCTCTGCATTTGCTCTAATTTGTCGATGTCTTTCCTGAAGTAGGGTACCCAAAACTTGATGCAGCTGTCTAGATGTAGTCTAATGCGTGCCAGCTAGAGGGAAACAATCACTTCCCTTGATCTACTGGCTATGCTCCTGTTCATGCAGCCCAGCATGCTGTTGGCTTGCTTTGCTGCTAAGGCACATTGCTTATTTATGTTCCGCTTGCTGCTCACAGGGTCCTCTATGTGCTTATCCACAGAGCTGTTGCCAAGACAATCAGTCAACAGTATGCATTTTTGCCAAAGGTGAAGGTACATTTGTTCTTGCTAAATTTCTTGCAGTTCCTGTTGGCCCCATTCCTCCTGCCTAAGTCCTTCTGAATGGCAGTCCTGCCTTTAGGCATATTGACTGGTCCCCTCAATTTGGTGTCATCTGTGACACTGACAAGAATGCACTCCCTTGCCCCTCGCCCAGGTCACTGATAAAGATGATGGGTCCCGGTACAGACCCGCACAGCACTCCACTTCCTATTAGCCTCCAAGCTGAGGACAACCTATTAGTCACTCTCTTCTGAGTACAACTATCCAACTAGTTTCTTACATGTCTAATTGTCCACTCATCCAGACCATAATGACCTAACTTAGATACAAGGATTTGTGGGAAGCAGTGCTGAAAGCTTTGCTAAAGTCAAGGTAAATGACATCCAGTGCTCTCTCCTGCTCCACAAATCCAGCCATGTTATCATAGAAGGCGATCATGTTGATCAGGCATGTATTACGCTTGGTAAATCCAGCCTGACTTTTCACAGCTTACTTTCTTCTTCTTCATGTGGCTAGAAGTGTCTTCCAAGAGGACTAGATCCTTCATTTTTTAGGATTTTTCATGTCATTTGAGATACCAGCACTTATAGGGGGAATCATAACAAGACTGGTAGAGAGAATGCAGGACCCAGCAGAAAAAATCCTTTTGCAGTGGCACAGTATGGGGTTATCTTGAGACATCCTCAGTTGCCATGCACATCTCTGTGGGCAGGTGAACCCTGATGTTAGGTGAGATGAATCATGGTAAGCGTTCACTATTGCACTTCCTTTATTCTTTTGGGCCAATGTTCCAGTCCCAATCTTCATGCCTTCTAAGACCAAAAATGTTACTTGGAAGGCAGAAATCAAGACACACTGAAAAGTTTACAGCAGTGTTCAAACAGTGAAAGATGCAGAGAGGGGACTAGGAGACTGTAAGATCACCTGGAGTGTCAAAGTTGTATGACAAAGTGTTTCAGAGATCATGGCTAACACCTCCCAGAGACTTCCAGTTCCCCTCAGGTCCCTGCACAGACAGAGTGAGCTGAGAACTGGGAATTCTGACTGAGCTCATCTTACTCATTTATTTGAAAAGTCAAAATAGAGTATCACATGGGTGTTTTCTAGCTTTACATGTAATAAATACAGCAGAATTTTACTATTAATCTCTGCTCATGAACAGTGCAGAGCTCCAAGGACTATGTTGAACAAATCCTTAGAAAGCAAGCCTCCCATTTCATGCTTGTGGTATGACCCACCTCAGAGATCCTGGGGCTGGTTCCACTGATCTTAAGTCTGGGTAACTAACTTCATTTCTCATTTAATCACCTAGTCTTTGATTGGGTGAATTCTGCCCCTTAACCAAGGACAGGGATGAAAAAAAAAAAAAAGGAAAAAAAAAAGAGCTAAGGAATACAAAGAAGAAGAGCTGAAGGGAATTGCTTCAACCTCTTTCTCTGGTGAGTTTGTTAGGCCAATTTTAGCAGGACAAAGAGAGACTCAACAAGCAGGATATGCAACATAAAATATAAAGCAATAATTTTTGTCTAGTGCACATGAAAGATAGCTAGAATATAACAAGCTGTTATGCTTGAGGGTTGTGCTTATCCCCTCCCCATAAAGGGGCATAAAATCTGTGCTGGCGAGGTAAGTATCAGTCACGAGTGGCAGAATTAGCCTTCACGCCTCCCTGGAATGCATCCTTGGGTCATGGCAATTGAGGCTTATTGGTACACTCATGGCCCTGACACTTAGTGCTGCAGAGTTGTGGTCTGCCGTGAACTCCATCAACACTGATGACATGATTCCTGATCAGCCCTGACTAGCCTGACTTGTGTCTTCTTTCTATTTCAGATTTTGTACCTTTATTGTTTTTGTCTCTCTTGAATTCTTGAGTGAGCAATGATCGCATCTCGACAATTCCACTTCTGTCCGTAATCAGACAGTACTTTTTTTTCTCTATATATACTACCTCACAGCTCTTTTGTAGTTGGCTGAGCCATAGTTACACAGCTGTGCCATAGTTACACAGCCCTGCCTTAGATACACTGGTAGCTGAATCCTGGTTAGGGTAGGGGCTGCAGGGTCTGCAGACATAGGATTACAGCTCTCTCCCCTGATGGCCTGGTACCTTCTGATCATCAGCACTATCACTCTGTTTAATATTAGAGTCTGGTATCAGACCAAGTCTCTGCTTACACCCCTACTTAGCAGGCTGCAGACACCGGAATACTTAAGCTCTTCTTAGTGGCAGTGTTTGTGGCTAAAGGCCATCTTACCACTGCTTCCATGGTTAGTTCATGATGCCATTCTGTTCAGGTCTTGAGCTGTGATGCTTTAGCTTTACTAAACGAGCCAGCTGCATTAACAAACATTTGATAATTCCATGAAAATTTATTGGTTTATTACATTAATAGTTAAGTTGTGAAAGTCTCTCTGGCATAAGCATATTCAAATGTAATTTATGTGTGCACACTATAAAACAATACATCATACAATAACTTTAAATACACAAAAGTATTGATGCTAAATGCTTGCTACTCAGTGCAAGGTAGCAGCATTTGCATTTGCATATGATGTTCTACTGCATACCTACAATAAATTTGTCACATCTTGTTGCAAACATCAGTGACCTATACGAATATCAGTAGTTTGCAATAATATGATCAATTCTTTTCCTATCTGTTGAGCAGTTGAGCAGCTTGCCCTGCTCAGTTACTTCATTCATAGAGCATCAAAAACCTCTCATTCTCATTCTTTTTTTTTTTTTTAATTAACTAATATTCTCTCCAATAACCTACAGGGTTCTGAGATCTTTCGTTGTTAATTTGCTCACTACCTTTTGGTTTCATCTTTCCCTTTTGGCAAATCAATAAACTTTATATTTAGCATGAAATAAAAATAAGTTGAGAAAGGTCATGGGTCAAGATAAAGACTAGGAGATCACTGACTGGTTAACATCATGGGCAAAACAGACTTGACTTGGGGAAAACTAATTTAATTTGTTGCTATTTAAAATGGAGTCGAATGAGGAGAAACCAAGAAAAAAGCTTAAACACCTTCCCCCCAGACCCACTTCTTTAGCAGGTTGCCCAGAGAAGTTGTGGATGCCCCATCATTGGAAGTGTTCAAGGTCAGCCTGGATGGGGCTTTGAGCAACCTGATCTGGTGAAAGATGTCCTTGCCCATGGCTGGGGGGTTGGACTAGATGATCTTTAAAGGTCTCTTCCAACTCAAACCATTCTATGATTCTATGATTCTTCCTAGGCTCAACTTCATTCCTTCATTTCCAGCTCCTCTACCTCCTACCTATCTCTAAGAGGTTCAGGGGAGATTTGGAATGGGGGTTGTGGTCAGTTCATAACACTTCTTCTCTGTCGCCCCTTTGTCCTCATACTTTTCCCTGCTCCAGCATGGGATCTCTCCCACAGGCTGCAGTCCTTTAGGATAAACCTGCTCCAGTGTGGGCTCTCCACAGGCCACAGTTCCTTCAGGGCACATCCACGTGCTCCACCATGGTCTCATCTATGGGCTGTAGTGTGGATATCTATGGGCTGTAGTGTGGTCCTCTCCATGGACTGCAGGGAAACACCTGCTCCACTGTGGTCTCCCCCCCAGGCTACAGGAGAATATCTGATCTGGCACCTGGAGCACCTCCTACCTCTCCTTCTTCTCTGACCTCGGTGTTCGCAGGATTGTTTCTCATACTTCCCCCCCTCCTCCCTGCTGTGCAGCATTTTGTCCTTTCTTAAACATGTTTTCAGAGAGGCACCACCAGCTTCACTGATTGGCTCAACTTTGGTCTGAGGTGGTTCTCTTGTCGAGCTGGCTGGAATCGTCTGTATCTAGCATGAGGGCAACCCCTGGTCTCTTCTCACAGAGGCCACCCTGCTGAACATCAGCTCTCTGCTGAGCACCACGTTCATTTCCTACTCTGGCTGTATCACCCAAGTCTTTGTTTTCTGTGCTACAGCCAACTTAGTCTTTCTCACCATCATGGTCTATCATGACCTAAAGGGTTACCCAGCCTGTGTGTTCATATGATTCCATAAGACACAGGGACACAGAGGCTTTCATCCTCTGAATTTCTCTATTACAGATTACTGCAAATGCCACACAGATCACCACTAGCAAGTATACTACTACAAAAATCACCACTAGGAAGTATACCAATCATCAATAAAGAGAATAAATACATATCAAGCTATTACAAATTACTATCGACAATCAAGAATATAGTTGTGGTGGGTTGACCCTGGGTGGACACCAGGTGCCCACCAAAGCCACTCTATCACTCCACCTCCTCAACTGGACAGGGGAGAGAAAATCTAACAAAAGGCTCATGTGTTGAGTTAAGGACAGGGAGATCACTCACCAATTACCATCACGGGCAAAACAGACTCAACTTGGGGAAAATTAATTTAATTTATTACCAATCAAATCAGAGTAGGATAATGAGAAATAAAACCAAATCTTAAAAACACCTTCCCCCCACCCCTCCCTTCTTCCTGGGCTCAACTTCACTCCCAATTGCCTCTACCTCCTCCCCCTCAGTGGCACAGGGGGACAGGGAATGGAGGTTGTGGTCAGTTCATCACATATTGTTTCTGCTGCTCCTTCCTCTTCAGGGGGAGGACTCCTCACACTCTTCCCCTGCTCCAATGTGGGGTTCCTCCCGCAGGAGACAGTCCTCCATGAACTTCTCCAACATGAGTCCTTCCCACAGGCTACAGTTCTTCATGAACTGCTCCAGCATGGGTCCTTTCCATGGGATGCAGTTCTTTGGGAACAGACTGCTCCAGCGTGGGTCCCCCATGGGGTCACAAGTCCTGCCAGCAGACCTGCTCCAGTGTGGGCTCCTCTTCACGAGGTCACAGGTCCTGCCAGGAGCCTGCTCCGGTACCGGCTCTCCACAGGGTCACAGCCTCCTTCGGGCATCCAGCATGGAGCCTTCCACAGGCTGCAGGTGGATATCTACTCCGCTGTTGACCTCCATGGGCTGCAGTGGGACAGCCTGCCTCACCGCGGTCTTCATCACAGGCTGCAGGGGAATCTCTGCTTCAGCACTGGGAACACCTCCTCCCTCTCCTTCTTCACTGACCTTGGTGCCTGCAGAGTTGTTTCACATATTCTCACTCCTCTCTCCAACTGCAATTGCTGTTGCACAGCAACTTTCCCCCCGCTTCTTAAATATGTTATCACAGAGGCGTTACCACTGCCATTGACGGGCTCAGCCTTGGCCAGTGGCGGATCTGTCTTGGAGCAGGCTGGCATTGGCTCTATCAGACATAGGGGAAGCTTCTAGCAGCTTCTCACAGAAGCCACCCCTGTCGTCCCCCTGCTACCAAAACCTTGCCATGCAAACCCAATACAATAGTATCAATCAGTAGTATGGCAGCAGTAAATAGTAGCAGCAGGCAATCACACAGCAACAATCAATATAATAGCAACAACCAATAACAGCAACAGCCAAGCAGATATATACTATTACAAGGTTACTACAAACTTATCATTAGTGAAGCAACTTGTCAACAGTATAACAACAGATATAACCCATTACGTATATGGATATATATCAGTATCAAGTGAAGTAGACAGATCTCAGAAGGGGCCAAACTATCCCAAATGGAAGGACAAACCAATCGCAGAAGGGGACCCAGCCATCCCAGAGGTGGGAGGACAAACTGAAACAACCCCAAAACTGGGCCCAAAGTGAGACCAATAAAATAACAGACAGAGTCTCACTTCAAAGATGATCCACATCACAGAGTCTGCAGTCAGCCAGGCGTCCCTGTTGAGAGTCCAAGATCTCGTAGAAAGTTCATGTGGAGAATTCAGCCTGTTTAGGAAAAGAAAAGCACATGCAGCACGAGGAGTTCTCCGTGAGAGAGGCTCCATTTCGGATAAAAATGAAGTCCTTTTTATATCACAGAGACGAGAGAGCATAGGACACCTTCACTTCGAGCAGCCAATAGATGCTGTTAGTTTCTATTTTTCACCTGTAACAGTCAATAGGTGATGATATTTTCTGTTCTTGAAGACCAATTTTATTTTGCCAGACTGTTTCCACTTTTTCAGATGATAAGTTGCTCTTACAGTTTTTTGGTTTTTGCGCTTATCGATTTATCTCAGGAAGTTTCTTGGTACCCCAGCTAGCTGCTAATATTAGGAGGCTAGCTGAGGCTAGCTGCACTTCCAAGGATGTCAAGGATGTTTCTGCTTCCCAGGCCTAGTTCCCAGGCTCACAGTTCCCAGGCTAGCAGGCATTTTCTTTTCTTCCGTAATTTTACCCTTCTAACCAGGCTGCCTTTCTGGCTGCTTACATCACTCTGTTCCTTGGTCTACAACCACTTATGGATCACTAGGAGTGAGACTACACCATATGTGATACATCTCTCTTGCTTCCTAATGTGTGAGGTGGAGGACACTCATGTCTGATTAGGTCCAATGTTGTTCTGACTTCTGGGAGGATTTGTCTGTTGGGACACAAGTATACAGAACCAGCCCGGATGAGAGAGAGCCACAGTGATTTGATATGAGATATCATAAAGAAAATAAGTTTTGTAGTATTGGTGTCTCTATGTGAGTTATGCCTCTTTGCTTCAAATATACTCACTGGAGAGCAAGAAAATGAAAGGACTTGAGAGACATATCCAGGTCCCCATAGCAAGAACACCTATATTTGATAAGCTGAATCAATTCCTTGGCTCCAATGATTGTTCTGACCGTCAGACGCCTGACTCACAAGTAAATAACAGGATTTGGGTGCCCAGATGCAGGTCTTTTAATCTCTCCTCAGGTCGGCTAGGAGGAGTCCCACCAAGAACATCCACAGAAGGCCAGACTGAAGCCTTGCCGTGTTGAATAACTTGATGCTTTAGATAACCATGAGTGAGTGTGTCAGCAAAACTATAGGAATAAGTCAACATATATTGCTAGGGCTATGGAATATTTTACTAGGCTCCAGAAACTTGTGCAGGGGTATATGCCGTCGTTCTTAGACAATATTTAATTTAATTTAATTTAATTTAATTTAATTTAATTCATTTTATTTAATTCATTTTATTTAATTCATTTAATTCCTGTCACTTTATTAACTGGACCTGGAGGGATGATAATGAAGATTTAAACACCCAGTTTACATCTTCATTTGGATACCTATAGTTATGTATCCTCATCTTCACCTGATTCTTGCCCATGCTGACTACAGAGCTGAATCATGCTGTCACCTGTAATGAAGACTTCTTCACTGAGTATAAAGTAACTGCAGATATTTTTAACACCTGAAGACATCTACATTGGGGTGTCTTCACCAACAAATGGAAGCTAAGCATTGTGGTTTGTTATTAAAAGAACTAGAAAAGGAAAATATGTTTTGTCTTATTCCCCCATTCTGGTGAAAATAGATTCTTCCCTATAAATTCTCCTGGGGTTTGTCTTTCCCAGAAGGACATGGATTTGCTTTAGTGCTGTCAAATAACACTCCTCTTCACCCTTGGAGCCAGGTCCCCTGAATATCCACAGGACAGAACTGACTGTTGATTACTTGTTTCCATCTTCACTCTGTCTGGAGTGAAACAAAAGCATGTTTGTAGAGTAGATCCCTTCAAGAGGCAACATGAATAAGACTGGAACAGGTTTTGTTCTTTCTGCTCTAGACAGTCATCCAGCACTACCTAGGTAAGTTCTGCAGTGTCAAACACCTGCAATGGCTCTCAAGAAATAGCCCTGGTGCTACAATGCAGACCCTCAGATCCATGCTCTGGAAGTTTGGGGATTTGTTAGTTGGTTGGTTTTCTATGGTAGTTAGTTGATTTGGTTTTGTATTGTTAGGTGTGGGGGGGTTGCTTCGGAGGGGGGGGTGTGTTGGTGAGATTTTTTGTGACTACGCATAACCCTCACAATAGTTCAAGATTTTTGAATGGGGGGGGGGGGAAAAGCCCTACACAGGCACACACATAAATGTAGGGCCACAGACACACTATGTGGTATTCAGAATAGATGCTCAAATAAGTGCTACACAGCTTGAACACGTCAGTCTTTACTCTGAGCAGATATTGTGTCCCATCCCTGTCTTATGGGGTGGAGGTCATTCCTTCCTGGGAACTATTTTGTCAGTTTGAAGGTGCTATTAGCTCTGCTACAATGAGAGCCCATTTAGCACAATAGCAGGAGGTGGGTAGGTCAAAACACTGTGTGCTCAGCTACTAGAGAGGAGATTTCACTGTACAAAGTGAATGTACAAAGTGTTCATACAAAGTTTGTGCATAAGAGACTCCCTTCCGAAGGGAACAGAAAGCCCAATATGCAGACCAGACCCACTTCTTAGGGAAGTCTGCTGCCTCCCTGGCGCCTGGGTTAAAGATGTGAAGAGAAAGCTTCTTACCCTGGTACAGCCCTCAGTTTACTACCTATTATTGATTTTTCAGGTAGGCAGCAATGAAGTTGCAACTAGAAGTCCGAGGACAATCAAGAGAGACTTCAGGGCCTTGGGATGACTGGTTAAGGGATCAGGAGCACAAGCAGTGTTCTCCTCTATCCTTCCAGTTGCAGGGAATGATGAGGGAAGAAACAGGAAGAGTCAGCAGATGAATACCTGGCTCTGAGCCTGGTGTCACTGGCAGAATTTTGGGGGTTTTGATCATGGGCCAGTTTACATGACACCAGGCCTGCTGGCGACAGATGGGGTACACCTGTCTCAAAGGGGGAAAAGGATCTTTGCACAGGAGTTTGCAGGGCTCATTGAAAGAGCTTTAAACTAGATGTGAAGGAGGGGAAAGGGATAAAACCAGGCTAGATAGAGGTAAGCCTGGGGGCGGCACACCAACGTTTGAGGGACAGTGTGCTAAGCGAGGTCCTTCGGTCTGCTGTCTCAGTGGAGGCAGGGGATGGAGATCCATGTGGCAGCAAAGACACAAGGGTTATGGATGTGTTAGAAAGCACAGAAGCACCTGAGAATGGTCACATAGGAATTAGGGCTTCTCCCCCCAAAAAGCTGGTGGGATCAATAGCCCAACTGAAGTACATTTACACCAATGCACGCAGCATGGGCAACAAACAGGAGGAGCTGGAAGCCATTGTGGAGCAGGAAAATTATGATATAGTTGCCATTACGGAAACATAGTGGGATGACTCGCACAACTGGAGTGCTGCAATGGATGGCTATAAACTCTTCGGAAGGGATAGACAAGGAAGGAGAGGCGGTGGGGTAGCCCTGTGTGTTAGGGAGTGTTTTGATTGTCTAGAGCTTGATGATGGTGAGCTGATGAAGGATCTGGAGCACAAGTCTTATGAGGAGCGGCTGAGGGAACTGGGGTTGTTTAGTCTGGAGAAGCGGAGGATGAGGGGAGACCTTATTGCTCTCTACAACTACCTGAAAGGAGGTTGTAGCGAGGTGGGTGTTGGTCTCTTCTCCCAAGTAACAAGCGATAAGACAAAAGGAAATCACCTCAAGTTGCACCAGGGGAGGCTTAGATTGGATATTAGGAAAAATTTCTTCACTGAAAAGGTTGTCAAGCATTGGAACAGGCTGCCCAGGGAAGTGGCTGAGTCACCATCCTTGGAGGTATTTAAAAGATGTGTAGATGTGGTGCTTAGGGACATGGTTTAGTGGTGGACTTGGGGCAGTGCTAGGTTAACAGTTGGACCTGATAATCTTAAAGGTCTTTTCCAACCTAAACAATTCTATGATTCTATGACAGTGAAACAGTTCATGTCCATGCAAGCTGTTCGATAAGCTGAAATAATACAGTTAGGATAATTTAGAGATTGTCTTCTGAATCACACCCCTACCCCAAAGCAAACCAGTAAGGTAGACACTGACACTGCCTGTGCTGGGAGAAGTCCACCACAGTAGGTTGGCTTTAGTCATCGATTTTCAGGGAAAAGAACATGACCAAGCACCTTTTCTACTCACAAAGACAGAAATGTGGCAGAGGGAACACTGGAAAAAGTGAGTGTAACAGAAGTGTTGGAGCTGAAGTTTCTCCACTTCTACAGCTGTATAAACACAACCTGGTTTCCTGTGTTACAAGAAAAGGATTGTTATTAACCATTCTGGCCATTGACAAGATAGGAATCTGGGTTGCACTAGGAGAATGAGTCAGGTGGCAGAATTTAGGTATCCAGGGCCACTGGACTTGCCTTGGGATAGCCAATTGGGACTTTACGTGTCACTCCAGAAGGACAAAAGTCCTCTTTCTGCTCCTTCTGGCCCGGCCCCATTGGCTTGTCTTCAGGTATCCTGAGACATCACAAAGGACATCAGGCATCTCTCCATAGGAAACTGAAACCTTATACAGAACCTAGATAACCGTCTCTGAAGTAGGAATCCACCTGCCAGTCAGACAAACCATGCCTGGAACTCAGATGGCTGTATTGGCTGGACCTCCAATGACTGTTGGGAAATGTGCTTATAGAAATGTGCCTGAACGTAGATTTCTTAACACTGAAGTAAATCCTGCCCTTGAAGTTCTAACCTGATGAATTCCACCCTTTCTGAACTTCAAAAAATGCTGTAGGTCCCCAAATGCAGTTTAAACATTGTGCCTGTCAAAGACATCAGCGTAGGCCCTAAGAAATAAACATTGGGGCCAAAACAAAACCAGAGACTGAACACAGAAAATGGAAAATACAGCTTCTCTGGTTCTCCCTCAACAACCGACAAGAGGCATTTCAGCATAAAGCAAGCAGTTTCTAATTATTTTGTGCAAGATACCATCTGCCTTCATTATCTGAAGTGCACACTGCTGAGGCAGGTTCAACACCTTGTTCACCAGGCCTCCAGCCTGTCCTCTGGAGGGGGCTTATTTTGTCCCAGGTGCAGGACTTGGCAAATGGCTAGCTGTGGAATAATTGCTGGAGGTGACTTAGAAATTAAACTTATATTCACACCTTTAAGTAAGGCACAGCATTGAAGAAGCTGCCCAGGTGGAGTGCGGCTGACAGGCAAGGAATCCATTCCATGGGAGTTCCCTAGGCCTGCAACCTTAGGTGTCGGCAACGCCAGGGGAATCTGGTGTGTTGGCTCTAAGAGGAACTGCTTGGAGGGTGGAGCGGTGTGGAGATACCGCAGCCAGGCTCTGTGATAATACGGGAACTTGAAGGTATCATGGAACTGGTAAGCTGCATATTTGCTACCCTGGGCCAACAGCCTGTCATGTTTTTGACAAAACGCTGTCCTTTTGGCGAACTTTGCTCATTATAACATTGTTATAATACCAAAACACACCTCCATCCCAAAAGCTACCCGCCTCCAAGGTGCAACCACCCGTCACTGAGCTTGCGCTTTGACTTTTCCTAGTTTATACCTTTAAAAGTGAAGCGAGAAAAACTTTACACCAATCCTAACAAAGGTATGTATGACTAGGGTCACTCAAGCTCCACCTGAAAGGTGAAGAATAGTATAAAATAGCTTAAGAGAGAGAGAATGTCAGGGAAGACACCATCATGTATCACTGTGACATTTGGGATTACTCGACGGGCTGAGCCTCTCTTCCCCCGCCATCGGGACGCCTTTGGGTAAGATTCGAACACTTGGTTATACCAAGTGCCTCCCCGGGAAACTTAGGAACCTCTATAGAGTCGCTTTATTATCTTTTAACACGTTTGTAGCTGGCGGTGTTACTCATACTCTTGGTATTTGCACGTGCTTTGCAGACAGTGAATTTATCACCGGTAATCCAAAAGAACCTGTGTATCTCTTGCTTTAATAAACTGTACTCTTCATTAATCTAGCCATGATAGTTCTCATTGAACATGACTAGACTCTTTAAGTGTGGCCGTGGTAGTTCATGGAACGTGACTAGAAGTCACGTGACTAGAAGGTGTATCGCGTTATTTGTGCATCCGTAATCGTAATAGTTCAGTACACTGACCGCGACCGGACTTAGAACGCTGTCAAATTACATTAACACTGTTGCCTTAATCAACTTTGCAAAGCTGTTTCAGTGAAAGCCCTTGAGAGGGCTCTGACAGGCAAATGTTGACTCTGATGGGTGGCTACATATACGGTCCTTAGAAAATAAACCGTTGACCAAGTCTGAGACTAAGACTGGACTTAGCTGCACCTAGACTCCTCTCTGAGAAGGAGTTTAGAAAGCAAGGGGGTCCTGTCTGAACCTCGTGACTCAACGGGAGGGTTCCCCCCCACAGCCACACCTCAGACTCCTATTCGTGACGCGACAGTAACTTTTAATGCAACACTAGCTATACTGAAATTACAACAGGCTCTTTTATTATGTAAACACTCCAAGAAAGGCTTTTGGTGGATTTCAGCTAAATCCACTAAGTTCACTCAAGTCCAAGCTACCTATGTAGGCTCTCTCAAAAGCCAGTCTGCTGAGAACATCAACTGGAGCCTTGTGCACTTTTCTAGAAAGGTCAGAACATGCAAGGCTTGGAGAAGAAAGCTACTTTAGTCCATCCCTGAAACAAGTACTGATATGCAAAATGTTATGAGCAAAATGCAAAACCAAAAACCAAAAGCAAAATATTATGAACGCTTTAATAATAAAAGCAAGAAACAAGCAATAAACTTCAGAAGGAAATGTTACACTCCCTCAAAAGGTTGTTTTTTACAATCCATACATTTTTAACTGTAAGAAATGTTGCTATTTACCTCTTTCCCATCTGTCTATTGTCTTGCTCACGATTATATTTTTGTTTTGTTTTGCTGACAATGGTTCTTAGTCTTCTTTTGGCTATAAATAGTATATGAATTTTAAATGGACAGTTCCAACAATTATTTTGACATTCCCAGAAAAATTCATCCTTCTATTCCAGCTGAATACATCGTTCACATTTGAAATTTCTTTGTTACAACTTCCCATGTTCCCATCCTAGAAATGTTGAAAAATGGTGTTAACTTGAGAGAAAAAAGGCCATCCCAAGTGAATGCTCCTATCTGAAGCTCTACCTCATTAACTCTGTAATTCCGGAACCAGTCAAGTCGATACCCAGTTGTCCTGTCCATCTGCTAAATTATCTGGCAAGCCAATGACATTCTCTTCTGCATGTGCATTCGGTTTTGCTTAATTTATTTCTGTTCGTTCTATTATTTAAACATTCCTTAGTCTAATTGTCCCTGAAAATTTCTATCACCTGTCCATCTCTCCACTGAGACAGCTCTTTTCACGGTTCATGTCCTGAGGAAACTGGAGTTCAGGGGGACCAGAGTAAAAGACATGACTTTTTTAAAATTAAGATTTTTTTTTGCTTTCATTAAAAAAGTCCTTGAAATTCTTTTGCAATGGTGATGAATATTCCTCCTGTTTCTGTGCATAGTTAGTACAACAAGTAAAGACAGTGCTAATTAGAGCAGACAAAAGCTTTGCAAATAAAGCCTTTGACACTGCTGTGGGCTGCAGTGACAAGAGAATAGACTGTAACAAGACTTGTCTTATTGCCAGCAGATGAATCAAAGTTTGACTCTGGCCACCTGTTGCTTGATCACAAAGATACTTTTCCTCTCTCTGCCTGATTCCCATCAGGATATAAGCCAGACTAATTCCCTTTCAAAATGTCTTCATTTCCATTCTTCTTATCATACATAATTAAAACAAATGACAAACAAAAATTATGCTGTACGTATTCATTGAAACACATCTGGGAGCTCCCTGATTAGCTACTCAGTGCTTACAACTCTACGGGGAGTGGCGGAATACCAAACACAGAGCTCATTATGGCTGTCAGCATTTTTAATGAGTCCCTTGAGGAATGTGGTGCTACCTCTCTGTTACTCTGTAGCTGTGGCAAAATCTGGCAAGCTGCCTTGAAGAGATGACAGACGGAAGCAGAAAGAAAAGTTACTTGGAGGTTTAATCAAGCCCAGCGTGAGATGCGAGACCAGAAACATAGTTGGACAATGTGTTCCCACGGGGGCTCATTAGAGCAGAAACTCACAGACTTTGATTACAGACAGCACAGAAAGCCATAGACTTCTCCTGTACCAAACTTCCCTTACAGAAGTCAAACAGCAATCCCCAGGTGCCGAGAGGGTGGTGCTTTCAGGCAGCAATCCCCACACGCTGCATGTGGAAAGGAAATGCCATGGACCCACCTCTCCAAACCCGCTCTTCCAAGACACTGGCACATGCACAGGTCCTGCTCTCCAGGCTTCAGTTATAATGATCACCCAAGACACTGTGACTGCAACACACACTGTGACTGCAACACACACTGCTGACACATTCATGAACCACAAGCCTGCTGACAGGCTGCGTCCTAACTCACAGCTCCCTCCTTCCACCCTGATCTAGGTCATCTCTGGATTCAAACACAGACAGGCTTAAATGTTGCATCTCAGCCCCCATCCTCTGTTACATTAGACCTTGAGCACCTCCTGCTCTGTGAGATCAAAACCATGGGCTTAATGGCTTTTCTTGATGCCCTGTATCCCACTACCTCTTGCCAGAGCTCTGACAATGCTCCAAGTAAGGAACTACAATAGTCCACCTTATGACTGATGTAAGAACAAATTCCAGCAATGTTCATTATCTCCTTGTTACAATGGAGATAAAACAGACTGAACAAAGGACCCCTTGGCACGGCCCCTCTGCCTCCCAAGTTCTGCTCCCTGCCACTCAGGGAATACACTCACACATAAACCCCTGTCACCATCGCTGAATCACCATTTTTTCACTCCTTTGGAGTGAAACCTCAAGTCTACCTCATAACAAAAACAGAATATGGGCTTGCAAATAGTTTGAGGTGCCCTGGAGTACCCCACCTGGTGTCCAACTGGCTATTCAGAAGAGTGTGCTTTGTTACAGTTTCTACATCATGTTTACCGCCCTGATGAAAATGTCCCGGTACCCCAGCGCACCTCAAATGTTTGGACAGGTGAACTGAGCTTTGTACAGCTGTCTTAGGCAACCCAAAGGTGGCCATAACAATTTGCATTAATTCCAGAAACTAAACAGACTTCATTCCATCCTGGCTGCTGTAATGGTCAAAACTAGACTATGAGAACTGGCCTAAGAATTATCTTTTCAATCTACAGTACAACAAAGATGATATGTAAGACTGAAGTAGTCATGTTGGCTCTAGCTATAGTCCTGGAGAGAGAGAGGCACCACCAGAAGACACCTCTTTCCACATGTCCTTGAGACATCCCTTGCCACTATACTCATCAGGCACACTTTTCTCTGCTACATGTCTAGATTTGCAGCATTGTTATTTTTTTTTAGCTGCACTGTGGCCGACATTTACTTGCCACATTCCAGAGTCCCTCTAGATGCATGGGGTACAACCAGGGTGTGAATCACGTAAGTTTTTGCTTCATTCCTGAATTCCACGTTCTGACTGTCCACAACGAGGCAAACTTCATTCACTCCTGGGCTCCACAAATTCCCTCTGTGTTGTGGTGGGACTCGCCAGCTTGTTTGTTCCAGGGACCACAACCACAGACAATAGGAACCAAATCGCATCATTTGGCTCCCTCTACAGTTCTCCATCAGTATTGCAGAAAGTCTTGCAAATTCAAACGCTGCTGGTCGCCTTCACACACACCCTAATTGTTGAAACACCGTTTCCCGCATTTTCCTTGTTCATCCTTTTACAACTAATGAAGCAATAGAAGTTATTGTTGTGCCCTTGACATCCCTTGCAAAGCTGAGCTTGAGGTGTGCGCTGGCTTTCCTAACACCATTCCTACCTACCCTGGTGTCGCGGATGTCACGGCATCCTGCTCTTCCCCTGAGTCAGAGAACTTTATAATCAGCTTCATCTTTATCCCAGCTCCATTTGTTTTCTAAGTATGTTTCAGTTCCGTGCATGACCACGGTGGAAAGCTTTAAATCTCCCTTACTGTCACCGACATTGGGAATCAAACTCCTTAACACCAATGTAGCATTAAGAAGCAGGCATTCTTTATTAAGGCGCTGGATGCACGGGGGATCGTTCCACCTAGCGTGCATACCGCAGGTTACATCAACCAAAGCTTATATTGTCCGATTACATACACATGCATCAAATTTCCCAGAATGATCAGGCATAGTCATTCTATTTCCCAGAACTAATTATCATATTTGCATGCTCATTACGCATGCGTCCTTGAACTCCGAGGGGCTTCCGTGGGGGTCTCTGGTGGTCCTTGGTGGTCATACAGGTGTGTCCTTTAGTTGACCCCTTCTTATGGGCATGCACAATATCACCTTGCTTATGTAACTTGCTTCCCTTCTTCATGGTGCATGGTCCCTAACAATGATTTGGCACCCTTATTCCTATTCTAACACAAACCAATTATTCTAACTACCCTCAACTCATAGTGAAGATGGGTTGGGGCTGTACTGGAAGCATAGCAACATATCCATAGTCATAGATGTATAAACACAACATTAAAGCATTGTCTGCCCCGCTCCTATCTCTATGTTGCTTAGTTATAAAAGAACAAACTAATCTTTTTGGTTACATCTGGTTACATTTCCCCCCTTTGGAAGTTTTGAAATAATCACCTTTTCAATACTTCCACTCTTAATCTTTCATATCTCAACATAAGCAGGTGACTTCTCTCCCGGCATTGGTGTACGATGCTTCATCACTGATTTAAAAATTGCTATATAGTTTGTAAACATTGTCTGTATCAACATTCTCTTTAAACATTGATAAACCAAACAAATCACTAAAACGACTATAATCAAAATTATTAGTGTCTGTAACAACTCAGTTACCCATCCTTTAAGAGGAAATCCAAAATGTCCCAAAATTTGGCCTAACCCATTTGTTTGCATTTCACTTCTTAAACCTTGAGTCTGCTGTGCCACCCTCTTCATATCATCTATTTGTTCATTCAAAGCAGCTGTAACATTTGGGATGTGCACACAGCAATCTTGATTCCTGTAAATCCACAATCATCGCTTCAATTCCCCCATGTGTTTCTCTCTTTTTCCTCTGCTATTTTTGTCATTATTTGTGGGGTAACTATGACTTGTCGGGTGGATGTTACCCACCATCCATCCTCATTTTCTACTGCTCTCAACTGTTCTGCCAATAATCTATCCAATTTACCATAATTTGGTTTCGGGGTTGGAAGTTTTACCTGTTTTACTGGTACCAGAGCAAGGATGCTTTGCTCCGCTGCCTCTCTAGCAGTTTTATCAGCCAATTGGTTGCCCACATTTACCACGGTTTGTCCAAATTAATGTGCTTTACAATGCATTACCACTACTTTCTTGGGCTGCTGGATGTCCTGGAGGAGTTGAAGAGTTTCTTCTTTGTATTTAATGGGTGATCCTTGAGCTGACAACAGTCGTCTTTCCTTCCAGATAGCTCCATGTGGGTGAATCTGCTTTCTGTGCTGATGTATTCACAGGGAGGGCTTCAGCTTTCATCACTTGGGTGGTGGTAACCACTGCATACCCCGCCATTCATTTCCCATCTCGGACAAAACTGCTTCCATCCATAAACAGCTCCAAATCAGGATTAGGCAACGGTTCGTCCTTCAGGTCCTGTCTGCTAGAATATACCTGTTCAATAGCTTGCAAACAATCATGGTGTAAAGACTCACCCATTTCCAAGCTCAAAAACATTGCTGGGTTCACTGCTGTTGTAGTTTTAAGTTCCACATCGTCTTGTTCCAAGAGAGTGACCTGGTATTTGAGCATGCGGCTCGGGGGCAGCCAATGCCCCCCTTTTTGCTCCAAGACAGAAATTACCATATGTGGGACATAAACCGTAATCTTCTGCCCCATGGTTCATTTCCTTGCTTCTTGGATTAAGAGTACAGTTGCTGCCACAGCCCGCAAACATCCAGGCCACCTCTTGCTGACATTATCCAATTGCTTAGAAAAATACCCAACGGCTCGTTTCCAAATTCCTGAGTTTTGAGTCAACACACCCAAAGCAAGATGTTGTTGCTCATGTACAAACAATTCCAAAGGCTTTGCTAAATCTGGGAGTCCTAACGCAGGTGCGGACACCAAAGCCTTCGTCAGATTTTTAAAAGATGTCCAACACTCAGCTGTCCACAACAGGTGATCCTCCTGGGATCCTTTCAAAGCTGCATAATTGAGGATCCACAATTGACACCACCCAACCATACCCAAAAATGTCCGCAATTCTCATGTCATTCTGGGTTCTGGAATTTGACAAATTGCTTCCTTTCTGCCTGCTCCCAATCTTCTTTGTCCTTGTGAAATTTCAAAGCCTAAATATATCACAGTCTCTTTCCCAATCTGGGCCTTGCTTTTTGATACTCGGTATCCTGCTTGTCCCAAAAAATTCAACAAGCTGATGGTCACTTGTAAACAGTCTTCCCGAGTCTCTGCTGCTATCAGGATGTCATCTACATACTGCAATATTATTCCTTCTGAATTTTCTTTTTTTCCACACTTCCAATTCCTTTGCCAACTGATTACCAAATATTGTAGGACTATTTTTGAACCCTTGAGGTAGCACCGTCCAGGTGAGTTGTGTCTTGTGTCCAGTGGTGGGGCTTTCCCATTCAAAGGCAAATATGCCTGGCTGTCTTTGTCTAGAGGTATGCAGAAGAAAGCATCCTTGAGATCAAGTACAGTAAACCACTTATGTTTTTCTTTTAAAGACCTCAGCAAGGTATATGCGTTAGCTACTACTGGGTGAATGTCTTGAACAATCTGATTCAAGGCTCTTAAATCTTGAACTAACCTATATTCCTTGCCATTCTGCTTTTTCACTGGCAATATTGGGGTGTTATATTTTGATTCACACTCTATCAATAATCCATCATTCAAAAATTTTGTTATTAATTCTTCCAACCCCTTTCTAGCTTCCCACTTAATAGGATACTGTTTTTGTCTTACTGGTTTGCTTCCAGGTTTTAGAACAACTTTTACTGGTTCCGCCAATTTAGACTGACCTGGGATGCCACTTGCCCATACCAAGGGTGTTACAACATTCTCCACTTCTGCAGGAATTTCCTCCACCCCTGGTGTATCCT
Organism: Mycteria americana; assembly: GCF_035582795.1. Classification (NCBI taxonomy): domain Eukaryota; kingdom Metazoa; phylum Chordata; class Aves; order Ciconiiformes; family Ciconiidae; genus Mycteria; species Mycteria americana. The sequence goes on from NC_134386.1 coordinate 8,010,800, forward strand.
GTAACACAAAAATCTTTGCCTCCACGGCTTTTGATTCAGGTATTAACAGCTGAATCTCCCCATTTTTAAAAAAATTATTTTGTGCATTCAATTTACTCAATATATCTCTTCCCAACAAAGATGACGGACATTCTGGCATATACAAAAATTGATGAGTTGCCCTTTGCTTTCCCAATTTGAATTTCAAAGGTTGTAAAAATGGCTGATTTTCCTTCCGCCCTGTCGCCCCAACAACACTTATGGTTTTATGACTAAACGCCCCTTTACATATATTTAATACTGAATATGTTGCCCCTGTATTAACTAAAAATTCTACTTCATCATTCCCCAGCTTTAAGGTAACCAGGCGTTCAGCTGGGGTTGACTCCCCTGGTCTCCTTCAGTCCTCATCATTCAGAGTCATCAACTTAATTGCCTGTAGCGACAGATCCAATTCTCTCACTTTGGGACATTCCCTTTTCCAATGCCCCCTCTCCTTACAGACAGCACACTGACCTTCTGCCAACCGGGGAGGTCTAAACGAAGGTGCTGCTCCTCCTGATGGTCCTCCTCTTCCCCCTCCCCTACCTATTCCTGCTTTCCCTCCTCCTCCTTTCCACATTTCAAACACCTTTTCCCAATGCTTCAGGCAGAGCAACATCATCTTAAACTCTTATTCCTTCCCTGTTTTTTCCAAAGTCAATACCATAGAATCTTGCAGGATAATCCCACGCTGTTCTTGCCACTCTGGATGATTTCTCAAAGTGAAAAATAAATACCGCATAAGGTATTTCATCCCATTTACCTTCCGTTTTGCAAAACAGCATTAATTACAAGATGGTATTATATCACAACGTCCCATTTTATGGCCATCTCTCCCCACCTTCCAAGGTATACATTGGCCACCAATGATTGCAATATTCAATCAATCATTTCCGAGTCAAAGGATCACCCCCCGGATCTTTCCAATTTTTTAAAATACATCCCAAAAGTGTTCTTTGCAGGATTGGGGTTTTTTTCACTCGGAAACATACCCATTTCCCAAAAGACTAGTGCTTGTGATTGTGCACTATCACAGGCACTAGTCAGAGGGACCTCAAAGCTTGTTGGAGCTCCCTCTGGGATTCCAGCCCCCTGCCGGAAATCCCAACCCTGGAGACTTCAGCCCCCCGTTGAAGACTCCCCCTTGGGCCCTGGTCCACAGGCTTTCGCCTAGCAGAGACTTACCAACCGAGGAACCTCTTTAGCCCAACCCTGTGTAGCTTTTGCCATGGCTTACGAGCAGGCTTTAGTGGGACTCCAACCCACGTCCTACAGCGGGACTCTAACCCACGTCCTACCTAGAGCTCTGTTACCAGTTAGAAGAATGCCTTATTACCTTGTTCCAGGCGATCTTGCTCAGAATTCTTTGGTCCGGGGATCGGAGGTTCTCCCCGAGAATCCCTTGGTGCCAGCTGGAGGTCCTGCAGTCCCTCAGATTTCTCGAAATTCAGAAGCAGGGTCCCATCTGGGTTGCCAAAACTGTCACCGAAATCGGGAATCAAACTCCTTAACACCAATGTAGTATTAAGAAGCAGGCATTCTTTATTACGGCACCAGATGCACGGGGGATCATTCTACCTAGCGTGCATACTGCAGGTTACATCAACCAAAACTTATATTGTCCGATTACATACATATGCATCAAATTTCCCAAAATGATAAGGCATAGTCAATCTATTTCCCAGAACTAGTTATCATTTTTGCATGGTCATTATGCATGCATCCTTGAGCTCCGCAGGGCTTCCGTGGGGGTCTCTGGTGGTCCTTGGTGGTCATACAGGTGTGTCCTTTAGTTGACCCCTTCTTCTGGACATGCGCAATATCACCTTGCTTATGTAACTTGCTTCCCTTCTTCACGGTGCATGGTCCCTAACAGTGATTTGGCACCCTTAACACAAACCAATTATTCTAACCACCCTCAACTCGTTGTCAAGAAGGGCTGGGGCTGTACTGGGAACATAGCAGCATGACCGTACCACTCCTCATCCAGTTGTCTTTGGGCATAGTAGCATATCCATACCCATAGGTGTACAAACACAATATTAAAGTATTGTCTACCCTACTCCTATCTCTTTGTTGCTTAGTTACCAAAGAACAAACTAATCATTTTAGTTACATCTGGTTACAGTATCACTGATTATTTATGGAGGCATGGAGTGAATCCAAGCCCCAAATTCTCAGCAGAACGGACTCGTGACAATTGGCATAATTGGGAAGCCACTGAAGAACACCTAAAAGTAACTAGAGGCCACACAAAGGATGGAAAAGGGAAAGGAGTTATCTGCAAGATGCTAGATGCCTGTTTAGAAGCTGCACATCAGGAAAGAGAGAACAGAAATAAAAAGGAGCAGGACCTAGAGAAAGAAATAGAAGGTAGAAAGGCAACTGAGTTGTTACTGTCTTTAAAAATTGAACAACGGCAAAAACAGTTACAGGAGGAAAAGGAAAAGGAAAAAAGACAAAAGTTGGGAGAAAAGGTCGAGATGATGCTTATACAGGCTCCCCACCCCCCGACATCGTACAGATTAGAAAACTAATAGTATCCCCTGAAGATTGGGATGGAGACATCTGTGGTCATCCCGATGATAGCGAGCCAGAAGACGACGCTTTGTTCCCCACAAATCCTCCTGAGTATGAAGTCAGTCCCATTGTTAAAACAGAAAGAACTGTGGGTCCTCGGGGTGGTCATCTGTGACAAACTACGCAAACCATCCCCTGGGATCCGTTGCAATTGACAAATTTGCAAGAGAGATATAGCAGAAAACCAGGTGAAACTGAAACAGAATACTTGTGGCAGTATGCCTCAGTGGTGGTGACCGAATAATGTTGAGTGAGGACAAAGCAAATGGCTATTGGGGTCCAGGAGTTTCCTTAAATTTAGGACCCAACCCAACAAATACACCCCATTCTATCACCAGCCGAGTAGCTTATGGGGCTGGAGGAATAGACAGCATGGAGTGAGGTGAACCCTCCATAATTCCCATTAAATCTTTAAGTGAGCTCTCTACAGCAGTCACAAAAGCCGCTTACATACAAGCCATGCACAAACGAGGGTCCCATGATGTCCCACTGTCTGCTACAGTAGATTTCACAATGTTAAAACCACTGATTAGAGGAGCTCCGACAATTCTTAAATCCCATTTAGTTGCAAAACGAGGTGAGATCAAGAAAGACACAGAACACAATGAGAGACTAGGTGACAACTCTCAAAATGCCCACAAGCAGCCCCCTACATGGTGTCCTGGTTTCGGCTGGGATAGAGTTGATTTCCTTCCTAGTGGCTGGTGTAGTGCTGTGTTTTGGGTTTTAGTAATATTGACAACATGCCGACGTTTTGGTTGTTGCTAAGCGGTATTTACACTTGTCAAGGACTTTTTTTTTTTCCCAGCTCCCCATGCTCTGCCAGGTGCCCAAGAAGCTGGGAGGGGACACAGCCAGGATTGTTGATCCAAACTGACCAAAGGGCTATTCCATACCATATGACGTCATGCTCAGTATATAAAGCTGGGGAAGAAGAAGGAAGGGGGGGACGTTCGGAGTGATGGCGTTTGTCTTCCCAAGTAACCATTACGCGTGAGGGAGCCCTGCTTTCCTGGAGATGGCTGAACACCTGCCTGCCCATGGGAAGTAGTGAATGAATTCCTTGTTTTGCTTTGCTTGCGTGCGCGGCTTTTGCGTTCCCTATTAAACTGTCCTTATCTCAACCCACGAGTGTTCTCACTTTTACTCTTCTGATTCTCTTCCCCATCCCACTGCGGGGGGAGTGAGCGAGCGGCTGCGTGGTGCTCAGTTGCCATCTGGGGCTAAACCACGACAGTTCTTTTTGGCGCCCAACATGGGGCTTGAAGGGTTTGAGATAACGGCAGATTTGATTGGAATGTGCTAGATGATAGAATTTATAGCTGTTATTGCTGTTTGGCTATTAATCAGCAGGCTTCTGTGCTTGTCATAGGGCTTACTTTCTTTACTGTATATTAGAGTCTAGGGCTCGTTAGTGGCTGCTTTTTGCTCTTGCTGCTTGCCGTGCTGCTGTACTGCTTATCACCTTACTCTGCTGTGCCTGGGAACATTTTGATAACAGCAATGGCCATGTGCCTGGGCTGGCAGATGGCCAGGACATCGCTGCTGTTTCTGTGCTCTGCTTTAATTGGTGATGTTTTGCCTGTGAAATTTGTTATTAAAACAGTGATCTTCGATTTATTTTGGTACTATCTAAGTGCTGTACTGAAACCATTATTGTATGTCGGGTATTACTTTATGGAGGAAATGCAGAATTGTACCTTCACTACTTTCTTCTACAATGCTTCCTCCTTCATTACAATAACTTTTCAGTATCTTGAACATCCTTGGGTAGTTAAGATACTTCTATTGGTATTGCTTGGGAATATTGTTTCGATCTTGTCCAAGATTAGTAAGCAATTTAAGAATATCATCCAGAGATCTGCCCCAAGGCCAAATAGTTATGAGTGGCAGGGTGTGTGGGATAGCATGGGCAAATGCCTAAGTTATTGGGCACCTCCAGTGTTTTGGAACTTCACCCCTGAACAAGTGCAGAATCCTGAAAAATTTGTAGAATATTTGGAAAAAGTATGTCATCACCCTGCCAATTCTAGGGAGACACAAATCACTGCAATGTGCTGGGGCCTGGCCCATGCCTACCGAGCCCTGTTTAACACTATTCAGAACCCTCAAGGATCTGGTGACAAAGTGACAGGCACTATGGCTGCTCCAGTTACCCCTGCAACAGGCACTGCGGCTGTTCCGATTACCCCTGCAACAGGCACTGCCGCTGCTCTGATTACCCCTGCGACAGGCACTGTGGCTGCTCCAGCCCCCGCTGCAACAGGCACTGCGGCTGTTCCGGCCACCCCTGCAACACGCACTGCAACTGCAGCTGCTCAGGACAACTCTGTTACAAGCCCTGCAGTTCAGACAGAGAACCAACCCGTGTCAGTATCAGTCGCCCCTATACATAAAAAGAAATCCTGGAAGGGAAAGTCAGCTCGTTTAGAAAGGGAAGATGAAGGAGCAGGGCCATCACAGAGAGAGGAAGAGGAGGATGAAGAACTCGTAAATGAGACGGAAACCACCCGATCCCTACCCCTGAGTGAGCTGCGAGATATGCGAAAAGATTTCATCCGTCGTCCAGGGGAGCACATTGTCACCTGGCTGCTCCGATGCTGGGATAGCGGAGCCAGTAGCCTGGAATTAGAGGGTAAGGAAGCCAAGCAGCTGGGATCCCTTTCTAGGGAAGGGGGCATTGACAAAGCGATTGGAAAAGGGGAACCAGCCCGCAGCCTCTGGAGGCGACTCCTGTCAGCTATGAAGGAAAGATATCCCTTCAAGGAAGATGTTGTATATTGCCCTGGGAAATGGACCACCATGGAGAAAGGTATCCAGTAGCTGAGGGAATTAGCCATGCTGGAAGTGATTTATGGTGATCTGGACGATGTGCGGTCACCCACAGATCCAGATGAGGTCCAGTGCACAAGACCTATGTGGCGGAAGTTGGTACGGAACGCACCACCATCGTGTGCCAACTCACTGGCAATACTGATCTGGAGAGACGAAGATGGTCCAACAGTGAATGAAGCTGCTAGTATCCTCCGGGAATACGAAGAAAGTATCTCTTCCTCCCTTGTCTCAGCTGTGGAAAAACTGTCCCGGAAGGACCAGCGACTCAAAGAAGATATGTCCTACTCCCCCCCTATACGGACCAGTGTCTCAGCTATTAGGAGTCAGCGTTCCTCTGCTCAAGGATATAGAGGATACACACCACGGGGCACCCTATGGTTTTACTTGCGTGACCACGGAGAAGACATGAGGAAGTGGGATGGAAAACCTACCTCGACCCTAGAAGCATGAGTACGTGAGTTGCAAGGAAAAACAATCACCAAAGGGGGTTCTTCCAGGAAAATTGCTGCTCCGGTTTCCAGTGGACAGTTCCCTAGACAGAGTAAAAGGGCTGATCTTAGTCTTGATTATAATGAAACTCCTGACTCGTATATACAAGAAGGGGGTAATGAATATTGTGACCAGGATTAGGGGCCCTGCCTCCAGCCAGGTGGAGGAAAGGGACAACCAGGTTTACTGGACTGTATGGATTCGATGGCCTGGCACATCAGACCCACAGGAGTATAAAGCTCTTGTAGACACCGGTGCACAGTGTACCCTAATGCCATCAAGCTATATAGGAGCAGAACCCATCCGTATTTCCGGAGTGACAGGGGGATCCCAACAGCTGACTGTATTGGAGGCCGAAGTGAGCCTAACTGGGAATGAGTGGCAAAAGCACCCCATTGTGACAGGCCCAGAGGATCCGTGCATCCTTGGCATAGACTACCTCAGGAGAGGGTATTTCAAGGACCCAAAAGGGTACCAGTGGGCTTTTGGTATAGCTGCCTTGGAGACGGAGGAAATTAAACAGCTGTCCACCTTGCCCGGTCTCTCAGAGGACCCTTCTGTTGTGGGGTTGCTGACGGTTGAAGAACAACAGGTGCCAGTTGCTACCACAACAGTGCACCGGAGACAGTATCGTACCAACCGAGACTCCCTGATTCCCATCCATGAGCTGATTCGTCGACTGAAGAGCCAAGGAGTGATCAGTAAGACTCGTTCACCTTTTAACAGTCCCATATGGCCAGTGCGAAAGTCTAATGGAGAGTGGAGACTGATAGTAGACTATCGTGGCCTGAATGAAGTCACACCGCCCCTGAGTGCTGCCGTGCCGGACATGCCGGAACTGCAATACGAACTGGAGTCAAAAGCAGCCAAATGGCATGCAACAATCGATATAGCTATTGCGTTCTTCTCAATCCCTTTGGCAGCAGAGTGCAGGCCACAGTTTGCTTTCACTTGGAGGGGCGTTCAGTACACCTGGAATCGACTGCCCCAGGGGTGGAAACACAGCCCTACCATTTGCCATGGACTGATTCAGACTGCACTGGAACGGGGTGAAGCTCCAGAACATCTGCAATACATTGATGACATCATCGTATTGGGCAATACAGCAGAGGAAGTTTTTGAGAAAGGGAAGAAAATAGTCCAGATCCTCCTGAAAGCTGGCTTTGCCATAAAACAAAGTAAGGTCAAGGGACCTGCACAGGAGATCCCGTTTTTAGGAATAAGATGGCAAGATGGACGTCGTCAGGTCCCAATGGATGTGATTAACAAAATAACAGCCACGTCTCCACCAACTAGCAAAAAGGAAACAGAAGCTTTCTTAGGCGTTGTGGGGTTTTGGAGAATGCATATCCCAAATTACAGTTTGATCGTAAGCCCTCTTTATCAAGTGACCCGGAAAAAGAACAATTTCAAATGGGGCCCTGAGCAACAACAAGCCTTTGAACAAATTAAACAGGAGATAGTTCATGCAGTAGCCCTTGGGCCAGTCTGGGCAGGGCAAGATGTAAAAAATGTGCTCTACACTGCAGCCGGGGAGAATGGCCCTACCTGGAGCCTCTGGCAGAAAGCACCAGGGGAGACTCGAGGTCGACCCCTTGGGTTTTGGAGACGGGGATACAGAGGATCTGAGGCCCACTATACTCCAACTGAAAAAGAGATATTGGCAGCATATGAAGGGGTTCGAGCTGCTTCGGAAGTGGTTGGTACTGAAGCATAACTCCTCTTGGCACCCTGACTGCCGGTGCTGGGCTGGATGTTCAAAGGGAGGGTCCCTTCCACACATCATGCAACTGATGCTACGTGGAGTAAGTGGGTTGCACTGATCACACAACGGGCTCGAATAGGAAACCCCAGTCGCCCAGGAATCTTGGAAGTGATTATGGACTGGCCAGAAGGCAAAGATTTTGGAATATCACCAGAGGAGGAGGTGACGCGTGCTGAGGAGGCCCCACTGTACAATAAACTACCAGAAAATGAGAAGCAATATGCCCTGTTCACTGATGGGTCCTGTCGTATTGTAGGAAAACATCGGAGATGGAAAGCTGCTGTATGGAGTCCTATACGACAAGTTGTAGAAACTGCTGAAGGAGAAGGTGAATCGAGCCAATTTGCAGAAGTAAAGGCCATCCAGCTGGCTTTAGACATTGCTGAACGAGAAAAGTGGCCAGTGCTCTATCTCTATACTGACTCATGGATGGTGGCAAATGCCCTGTGGGGGCGGTTACAGCAATGGAAGCAGAACAATTGGCAGCGCAGAGGCAAACCCATCTGGGCTGCAGCACTGTGGCAAGATATTGCTGCCCGAGTAGTAAAAGTTTGCTGCCTGGTTGTAAAAGTACGTCAAACGTACTTTTACGGTTGTAAAAAATTGCTGCCTGGTTGTAAAAGTACGTCACGTAGATGCTCACGTACCCAAGAGTCGGGCCACTGAGGAACATCAAAACAACCAGCAGGTGGATCAGGCTGCTAAGATTGAAGTGGCTCAGGTGGATCTGGACTGGCAACATAAGGGTGAATTATTTATAGCTCGATGGGCCCATGATACCTCAGGCCATCAAGGAAGAGATGCAACATATAGATGGGCTCGTGATCGAGGGGTGGACTTAACCATGGACACTATTGCACAGGTTATCCATGAATGTGAAACACGCGCTGCAATTAAACAATCCAAGCGGTTAAAGCCTCTGTGGTATGGAGGGCGATGGCTGAAATATAAATATGGGGAGGCCTGGCAGATCCATTATATCACACTCCCACAAACCCGCCAAGGCAAGTGCCGTGTGCTTACAATGGTGGAAGCAACGACCAGATGGCTGGAAACATATCCTGTGCCCCATGCCACTGCCCGGAACACTATCCTGGGCCTTGAAAAGTAAGTCCTGTGGCGACATGGCACCCCAGAGAGAATTGAGTCAGACAACGGGACTCATTTTCAAAACAAGCTCATAGACACCTGGGCCAAAGAAAATGGCATTGAGTGGGTATGTCACATCCCCTACCATGCACCAGCCTCTGGGAAAATTGAGCAATACAATGGACTGTTAAAGACTACACTGAGAGCAATGGGTGGTGGGACATTCAAACATTGGGATACACATTTAGCAAAGGCCACCTGGTTAGTCAACACTAGAGGATCTGTCAATCGAGCTGGCCCTGCCCAATCAAAACTTTTACGCACTGTAGAAGTGGATAAGGTCCCTGTAGTGCACATACAAAACATGCTGGGGAAGACAGTCTGGGTTACTCCTGCCTCGGGCAAAGGCAAGTCCATTCATGTGATTGCTTTTGCTCAAGGACCCGGGTGCACTTGGTGGGTAATGAGAGAGGATGGGGAAGTCCGCTGTGTACCTCAAGGGGATTTGATTTTAGGTGAGAATAGCCAATGAACTAAATGGTATAATGTCAATTGTTGTATAATACTATGTGTCATCACTTTTTCAATAAGGATCACTCAGATTAATGAAGAAGGAACTTCAATGAAAGCAAGCAAAGTGCAGTGGTGATGGAACCAGAACTGGCTTCAACATGCAACAATCCAACACCACACACCATCTCTTCTGCCCTGAAGGACTATTATGACGGATGGAGCCCAAAGCCATGGACTAAATGAACTTAATTGTATTAGAAGGGGTAGAACCTGGGCATGATGTAAATGGTATAGAATAAGGGGTGGATACTGTCCTGGTTTCGGCTGGGATAGAGTTGATTTCCTTCCTAGTGGCTGGTGTAGTGCTGTGTTTTGGGTTTTAGTAATATTGACAACACGCCGATGTTTTGGCTGTTGCTAAGCGGTATTTACACTTGTCAAGGACTTTTTTTTTTCCCAGCTCCCCATGCTCTGCCAGGTGCCCAAGAAGCTGGGAGGGGACACAGCCAGGATTGTTGATCCAAACTGGCCAAAGGGCTATTCCATACCATATGACGTCATGCTCAGTATATAAAGCTGGGGAAGAAGAAGGAAGGGGGGGATGTTCGGAGTGATGGTGTTTGTCTTCCCAAGTAACCATTACGCGTGAGGGAGCCCTGCTTTCCTGGAGATGGCTGAACACCTGCCTGCCCATGGGAAGTAGTGAATGAATTCCTTGTTTTGCTTTGCTTGCGTGCGCGGCTTTTGCGTTCCCTATTAAACTGTCCTTATCTCAACCCACGAGTGTTCTCACTTTTACTCTTCTGATTCTCTTCCCCATCCCACCGCGGGGGGAGTGAGCGAGCAGCTGCGTGGTGCTTAGTTGCCGTCTGGGGCTAAACCATGACACATGGGCAGAACTGATGCACGACATTGTTAACTACAGCTGTGAAATGGGCTGATACACCAGCTGAAAAACAAAACCTGAAGCCCCGGGGAGGAGATCACAAAGTAAGACCCGTGAAACAGGGAACAGAAACTAGATGGAAGGGAAACAAATTTAAAAACCCGCAAACAGAATCTTGAGAACAGAGGAATGAATGGTGGAGGAATGCATTAGCCTTAGGCATTCCCAGAGCTGCAATTTAAGGTCAGCCTACTGGCATTATTTTGAGTCTGATTGAAGCATTCCAGAAATGAGATAATGGTGAAAGGAAGGACTCCTATTTCAACTCCTCCTGCACCAGACCCCAGAAGGGGAGATAACCCCTTCCTCTCCCTTAGGGAGGAACTGCAGGGCATGAAGTTGAGGTTGAGGTGACACAAGCATATCTCTCCACATCTCCAGGAGGGTACCAGTTTCTTATGTTAATCTTCTTGCCCTGTGTGGTTGTCTCTGACATCCTCAGGCACCTTAAGTGTCATTAGATGCCTATGTTTGGGTAACTTCCTACCTAGTGGAGGGTGGAGAGCTTTCACAGTTGCTCTGAAGCAGAAACCTCTAATTCATCAGATGAGTCAGTCTCCAAAGTGATTGTATTGTATTTAGCTCCTTCAGCTAAAAAAAAAAAGGGGGTTAATTTCCCAGCACACAGGGAAATAGCTCACATGGAAATACCTTCATTATAGACACCTACATTCATGCATTTATGCATTTGTTTGGACTTAAATCTGCGTTCAGGGCTGGTCAAATGAATCACAGCCTTTCAGTGATCATTTCTTTCTTCTGACTATAAAGGAGGCTTCACAATCTCACATTTTGAATTCCTAAAATAAGCTAAATCATGCCCAGAAAGACCACATGCCACAACCATGCCATTTGAGATGCACCAGGGTATACATCTATGTAATGTGGTTAGATATGGTACAGGAGCTACAGAAAAAATAGAGCCCTTTTGGATTAGCAGATGGGGGACAGTTTAGATATCTCAGGGCAGCTAAAAGGGTGCTCGATGCCTAAGTCTGGACAACTGTTTACCTCCATAAGTACTAGCTGAGTCCCATCCTCCGCTGACTGGATTAAGTAGGAACCCAGTTCCATTCAATAGGCGTATGTAGCTAGCATATCCACATCTGCATAGGACTGCCACATATAGTATAACACAGGACCTATTGGAGTCCCACAACCATGTGATGTGGCAACTGCAAACTCAGGGTGGATTTCATCTCAGTTATCTCTAGCCATCTTTGCGAAGACATCAGACCAAAATTAAGATGTCTCTGTGTAAAATTAAGGTGTGGTTCTGTGCGATGGCCATCTGACTGAACTCTTCTGACTGTAAATTAGTGTCCTAGATAATTGTGACTGACCAACATACCTCCACAATGGAAGAAGGCTCATTGAAGACGAGCAAGAGTGATGAACTAAGGAAAGAATGTAAGGAATGACCAACAATTATTGTAAAGTAAGCTGAACTTTTCTCAACACAAGGGAGACTTTGTTTTAGATATACAGCTGTACCAGTGGGTCATCAGGTTGTATACATAGCCTACCCCAATATAATTAGTAGAGGGTAATGTCTTCCTGATCTAGCCAGACCAGCATGGTGGGGGGATAAAGGGACTGTATGCATGGCTCAGCCCAAAATAAACTACAACAACTTGACAGCTAATAAAATGAACTTTGAAAAGAGTGATGGGCGTGAGCTGGCTTTAACCCATGTATTCTTTCCTGGCAACTGGGGATGCCCAGCATCATGATGGTGAGCATAGAAAGATTGGTAATAGGTATCATGTTTGTATTGTCATTCAACTGTATATTGCAATTGCTATATTATGCTTGTGCTGTGATTTCAGTATATTGCTGTATTGCTCCGCTAAATCAAAATACCACATAATGCCAAGTATCTTCAAATAGGTAAATTTTATACTAAACATTAAACTCTTCTCGTGTGGAATATCTAAAAGAAGCTGGTCAGAGAAGTTGGACTCTGTGTCCTGGTTTCAGCTGAGATAGAGTTAATTTTCTTTATAGTGGCTGGTATGGGGCTATGTTTTGGATTTGTGCTGAAAACAGTGTTGATAATACAGAGGTGTTTTAGTTGTTGCTGCACTAGTCAAGGACTTTTCAGCTTCCCATGCTCTGCCAGGTGCACAAGAAGCTGGGAGGGGACACAGCCAGGATTGTTGATCCAAACTGACCAAAGGGCTATTCCATACCATATGACGTCATGCTCAGTATATAAAGCTGGGGAAGAAGAAGGAAGGAGGGGACATTCGGAGTGATGGTGTTTGTCTTCCCAAGTAACCATTACGCGTGAGGGAGCCCTGCTTTCCTGGAGATGGCTGAACACCTGCCTGCCCATGGGAAGTAGTGAATGAATTCCTTGTTTTGCTTTGCTTGCGTGCGCGGCTTTTGCGTTCCCTATTAAACTGTCCTTATCTCAACCCACGAGTGTTCTCACTTTTACTCTTCTGATTCTCTTCCCCATCCCACTGCGGGGGGAGTGAGCGAGCGGCTGCGTGGTGCTCAGTTGCCAGCTGGGGTTAAACCACGACACTCTGACAATAAGGCAATCAGTCAGGTCTGAAGAGCCAGACAACCAAAGAGCTGGGTTCAGTTTCCTCTATAAAGCATCTAAAACAATTTACACAGGGCAGGAAGATATGACACAGGACTTTTTGGAGAACTAAATACTTCTGGAGCAGCATCTGGAAGGCAGGTAGAATACCTTAGAGCACAGCAAATACTGCTAGGCACCTTTGTGTTGGCAACTGATTTCTGGCTCCTCATTTAGCCCAGTGTCAAATTTATATCTATCTCAGCTATTTTAATCCAAATTCTATCAAAAAGTCAGATTTGTAGTCAAGGATGCGCCTTGGAAATGCCTGGGTATATGCCTTAACTACAAATGGATTATAGAATAAGGAGCTTCACCTGAGAACTGTGAATTTGTTGTGTTCAAAGGGAGGTGAAAATCTAATTTCCTTCATTAGATTTGATCCTAAGCTCCAAATTTAGGATGATAATCAAATTTTACATGCCATGGCATGTAAGGGGCCTAATTATTCCCTTTTGTGTATTATAATTAGTAAGGGCCCATCTATTTCAGTTGCAGGTGGTAGACTGTTGTGCAGAGCTCTACAGAACTGTTACTCCCCACCACAATTTTCCTGCAGAATGAACCCACGTTGATGTGCCATTAAGGCACATGCCACAAAGGTGCTGAGCACTCAAGTGCTGTTTACCTTGTAAGTAAGATTCCTCATAAATAAGCTCAGTGTGATGGATTTGGACTGTTCCTGTGCTCAGAGCACCTGATCACGCGACAAGTGCGTGGAACTGATGAATTTGTTACATTAAACATGCCACACACTCCTCAATCATATGGATAACCAATGATGATGATAAATTTGGCTTTTTTTTTCATTCTGTGAGGTGATTAATGAACATTCACATCTTATGTTGTGTTCTTTGGTGCTTCCAGGAGTCCAATGAGCTGTTCAGGTAAGAAGAAACAGAGGAACAATTCAAGTGTACACAGACAGGCATCTAGTATCATTTTGGATCTTCTAGAGGATGTGAGATACACAAAGGTACATATAAAGCCAGGCAGCCTTTTGGATATACAGTTGGAAGCCACACAGAATGACACAAACAATCTGAAAACGTGCTAAGGAAAGACTCAGTTTCCTAAACATAGATGCCTAGTATCATTAGGTGCTGGGCGGTATCCTACCTGGCCTTCAGCTGTCAGTTCATAAGGGTGTAGGTTTCCCTTATGTACTGTGTTATATATGTAAGCCTCAGGCAGTTGACTTGGATACCCCAAGGTATCTGCAAAAGCAGTAGTTTTTCATTGTCAGGAAGTTAATTTACACACTAGATGATTTTGGTTATGCCTGTGGATTTCTCCTTCAATGTCTAAAAGAGGTCAGCTGCGCCATGTGAACCATGTTTTTCTCCTCACCAACTCAAAGGGGAATCTCAGGGTGACTAGCTTCAGTGCAGGCTATATTGGAGGCACTTAGTTTGATTAGATGAGTCCTAGCCCACAGGTAAAAAAACCCAAGAAGACAACGACTACCCTAAGCCTTATGGGGTTTAAATACCAATTCCAAGCACATATTGTGGCGAAGTGGAAATTTTGACATCTTTAGAAATGTCAGCTTTGGAGAATCAGCAGGGGTCCTGTTACATGGAAAGAGTGACTTCCCCACAGAACTTTATAGAATCCTATGGTCATATTTTTCAATGTATCATGAAATGTATGAGGAGAGCTACCCTGGCAATTCATCCTCCTTAAACATCTAAAGAAAATTGCTGCAGCAAATTTCTTTAAATAGTGATCTCAGAAAGGGTGAGTCAGCCCATCCTGCAATGAACTTCCAAGAAAGGTCAAAGAAATTACCAGTCTGTGTAAATTTCTCACCACTGATTCTTAAAGACTTCTAGGGTGACAGGCTGTGGCTTAGGCTTCTAAACCATAGACATAAAATATTAGAGGAATGTTAAAATCTCAGGCTAAGTGCAGAAAAGCATTTGTAGTTACTGACATGAAAAGGTATGGGTGTCTTTGTGAGGAAAAAGGTTTAAGACAGTTCTCTTTCTTCAGCCACTTTTGCATCCCAAGGTATTCATGAAGAACTGAATCCATGGTTGTGGGTCACCTGCATCTCTGCAGAACTCATGTTTACATTTGCCATCAGTGTTGAGTCTAGAAGAGAAAGCTTATGAAGTTCACATAATGGCTGAAAACAGCTGAGATGACAATTACAAATAAATATGAATATGAAATGTCTAAAAAAGTATAACCAATTAAGAGTTAGTAGTGTGTCATTTAATTTTTTTTTTAAATATGCAAACTTACAGCTATGCAATCAACTGTGTAGCATTCACATTCACTGTGACAGTTATAGTCATACTGGTATAGTTACTCTAAAACAGGGATAAAATTGCTCCCTCTGCATTAGATCCATTCCTCTCACCTACCTTTAGCTGCCTAAAAAAATTACTCTTTAAATCTAAATTATTCGTCTAAGAATCAACTGCCCTCAGCAACTCTCTTAAAGTGAAATGGGCCACTCCTCAGAGGAGTGGGATTGCAATCAGTTGATTCGAGGTATCACTAGTTAGACATTGAAAGCTGAACTGGTCACCCAGGCAGCTGGTACAATTGGTAAAGAGAGATGACCCTTTTCCAGAGAAAAATGTCTCATCCTCACTTGGGCAGCTAAGGTAGGCCAGATTAGCTAAGCTGATAGTGAAAAGTCTAGCCCACAGGCTCTGTGGGTAAAAATTACATGAGGAGAATCTTCCCTCAAATATCATAAATTATTTTCTGTCATGGTCTTCTAGGGGAAGAAAATGGTTAAAACTTTCTAACCTTCAGGAAATATTCACATTTCTTGACCACTTTACTCAGAGCATCCTTCACCTCTCTATTTCTCAGACTGTAGACGAGGGGGTTGAGCATTGGAGTCACAACAGTGTAGAAAACTGAGAAGACTTTATTCAGTGCTCTTAGAGTCTTAGTTTTTGGCAGGACATAAACAATGATTAAGCTTCCATAAAAAACTGTAATAACAATGAGGTGGGAAAAGCAAGTGGAAAAAGCCTTTTGCATCCCAGTGGTGGAAGACATTCTCTGGACAGTGGTGATGATACACATGTAGGACTCCAGGGTCAGTAGGAAAGGGGGTAGTGTGCTTATCGATGAGAGGATGAACACCAACATTTCAGTCAGGCTGGTGTCACAGCAGGAGAGTTTTATCACTGGAGCGAAATCACAAAAGAAATGACTGATAAACTTGGGACCACAGAAAGAATGTTGTGAAATCAGGAAGCAGCTTATGGCCATAAAAAGAAAACCATTCATCCAAGACCAAGCTACAAGCTGCAGACAGTATCTGCTATTCATGACAGCTCTGTAGTGAAAGGGTTTGCATACTGCTAAATACTGATCATAGGACATCACCGATAAGAGAAAACTTTCAGTGGCTGCTAGGGAACCAAAGAAATAAAATTGTGTGATGCAGCTGCCAATAGAAATGCTCTTGTCCCCAGTCAGAAAGCTGGACAACATCCTGGGCAGGATGGTAGAGCTGTAGCAGGTCTCCAAACAGGACAAGTTGCACAGGAAGAAGTACATGGGTTTGTGGAGGTGCCGGTCAGCCACCACCAAAACAAAAATGAGGATGTTGCCAATCACAGTCACAACATAGATCACCAAGAAAAGGAGGAAGAGAAAAGGTTGCATTTCTGGGATATCCCCAGATTCCAGGAGCAGAAAAGTTGTGATGACTGTTTTATTTCTACATTCCCCATTTGCCATGTATCAAGCCAAGAGGAAATGCACCACAGCCTGGAATAAAGCATCAAGAACTACATTTAATTATTGATCCATCATCGCCGAGTAATTACAGAAGAAAGACGTTATTGTTAACGTTGTACGAGGCTGAGGAACACAAAAGTGATCTGCCAGGGACCTGGTGTTATTTGTTAAATTAAATATTGTTGCACACACAATTAACCTCAGTGTAGACACATGTATCTGGACATATTAATCCCACATTCAGTGTTCAAAATAATTGAGATTAACTATACTGTAAGAGGATTTTTCTCTCTCTCTCTCTCAACCACAGACTACTGTCTTAGTTCTGGACAATCATAGTGAAATATCTTTATTTCATTCAGATAGACTATCCAAAAAAGTAACACTTCAAAACAGAAAAAATTATTCCTGTTTCACAAACCATATTTCAGTAGAAAAAAATCATGTGAAAATTTCCTACCTACCTTGCTGCAGGACAGTTTGCATTTGTAATTCTTACAGGAAGACTGCTGAGGCTATCAGTAGAATTTCTGCCCTTCTTATCCCAAAATATACTGTGTGAATGGAAAGTAAATACCTAAGTAAATTTGGTATTCAGTTACACTACAGTGAATATCTAGCAGATTGACGGCATGCTTGTTTGTCTACCTATTCATCCCTCCTGTGGTAATTTTCTTCACATCCTGTGCATTAATGTCCATCCTAATATTTTCATCCTGGATCAACCGTACAGGATAGAAGAGAGTTATGAAATAATCTTTTCTAATTTAACCAAAATTAATCTGATTTACCTCTTAGAAATGTGATTTCAGCCTAGTCTGATATGATGCACCCTCACTTGAAGCGCTTTTCCTCTGCAGCTGAATCAGGTCTTCCAGTGCATAAACCTGCTCCAGATGGCTGTGGCTCTGCTCTGCCTGCCTGTGTACTGCTGAAAGATGAACCTCCATCTGGAACTGATATGAGATGGGTCAGTTGTCCCACTGCTTATTTTTCTTGCTGGAATAGCAAGTGTCCCTTGGCATTACTGCATTTGGGAATTTACTATTAACAACCCACAATTCCTCCTATGTTCTGCAGATTTTTCAGACTATGACACAACCAGAACAGGGTGAAATCAGAATTTTCAGTCTGAAATACGATCTTTACAAAGTAGTTTTCCTATTTGTCTTCATCATTTATTTTCTCTGTGACTTTGTTTCCCATTATTAGTCAAAATTGCAAGAAACTGCTTATTTTTGTGACTATTATTTACATTTAAATGATTTATTTTTCCTAAACTGTGTTCTGCAGATGTTGTATTGGGTCTGGCTGGGATGGAGTTAACTTCCCCATAGCAGCCCTCACAGTGCTGTGCTTTGTATTGGTAGCTAGAAGGGCGTTGATAACACACCAGTGTTCTGGCTACTGCTGAGCCGTGCCCCACAGCATCAAGGCTGAATCTCCAACACCCTACACCCGCCTCTACCCCAAAGGCCAGTAGGCTGGGGGTGGGCAAGAGGTTGGGAGAGGACATAGCCGGGACAGCTGACTCAATCTGACCAAAGAGATATTCCATACTGTATGAGGTCGTGCTCAGCAATAAAAGCTAAGAGAAAGGAGAAGGAAAGGGGCACATTTGTTGTTAAGGTGTTTGTCTTCCAAAGCAACCGCTACATGTACTGAGGACCTGCTTCCCGGGAAGGGGCTGGACACAACCTGCTGATGGGAAGTAGAGAATAAATCTGGTTTGGTTTGGTTTTTTTTTCCTTTGCTTCTGTGTGCAACCTTTCCTTTTTCTTTATTAAATTGCTTTTATCTCAGCCCATGAGTTTTTCATGTTATTTTCTCTCCCTGTCCCGCTGAGGAGGGGGAGTGATAGAGCGGCTTGGTGGACACCTGGCAACCAGCCAAGGTCGACTCAACACAGATGTCTATGTTTTGACTGTATATATACATGTATTTTACACATTGCCAACTGAATTTTACCTCTTAAAACAGACCAAAACAGACCAGAGCCTTAAAACTCACATCAATCGTGTTTAAACTTTAGTTAATTATTGAAATTCCACACGTGCCCTTACTTCATGAATATTTCTGTGCATTGTTATTGAAAGCAGAAAAAAGAATGGTCATGGACAGAATAAAATTATAAAGAGAACCTTTTAGAAAGAAAGTATGTAGAAAGTGGGACTTCTTAAAGAAAATGAGCCTGCTCCAGTTCAGCTAGCTAAGTTAAGCAGTTTAGATGGCTGAGTCCAAGGTCAGCTCCTTTGCTGGTAAGAGCTGTTGTGAAGAAAGCAAGAAGCAAGGGCCTGTCCCCCCTGTTACTCGACTTGCTGGGTGACCACTGACTGTGCCTGATCCTGACCACTGTCTCTGGACTCAGTCCTGACCCTGACTTACCCCTCAGCATCCTGGCCCCTTGTTGGTAAGGCTGCTGCTCCCACCCACCTGACTGTTGCATTTGGCTCCTAACTCACCTTTCCTTGTGGAGCAGCTGGCCTTTGCTGCTCCCTGACAGGGCCCTCCACATTCAAATCTGCTGGACCCATGCAGGCTTAAGAAACCAGTGGAAATGTAGTACCCCAAATGCTTCCATGGATTTGTACCCAGGGCCACAATCTCTCCACAGCTCAGTTGCCCTCCTTTCTGAGCAGTGCTGTCTACCGGGGGTGAATTCACAAATGAAAGCATAGGCTGGAGAACTTCAGAGCACATATATGTGTGAGAGGCCGGGGGGTAGCTAGAATAATCCCCTCAGCAGCAGCACACAGCTGCCCTCCAGCCCTGTGGCAACTCCTTGTACCACTGTCACCAGTCAGGTTGTTCACCTGGCTGCTTCCTATTCTGGATGCAACAGACTCTGCTGTCCTGTCTGGACAGAATATACGTGAGCATCTGAGCAGACTACCTTTATGCCACACTAAGACCAGGTATTATTTCTTTGCACTTCAAAAGAGGCCCAGGTTTGAGGGGGCTGATATCCTCCAGAGATGCTCAGAAGAGAGGTCACTGGAGGCCCAGCACCTCAAAACCAGTCACAGCCACCAAGTGATCTCCCTCAAGAGTCAGTGAGAACCTTCAAGTATGCATCCCAGCCAGACAGGAGTTTTGGGAAAGTCAAGCTAGGTTAAGGAGTCAGCAGTTCAGTATTTGTAGCACTTTTTGACCAAGCGTGCTGCTTGCTTACTCATCACCTGTGGTGAGGAAAGGAAGATCCAAGAGGCAGGAAAGTGTTCCCTAGCTGCTCAAATGCAGCAGGTAGCATCTACACCTGGGACTCATTTGCTTACTCATAAGCATCAGGACTACTGGAGACAACATGTGGTGTTCCACCAGTTCTTGAAGGTAGTCATGGGCCACATCTACCAGCGGCACGTGAATGTTGGTTCACCCACTTCCTCAAAGAACTTGATCTCCATGGGTGCAATGAGACTGGACGCACTGTGGCAGAATTTGAACAAAGGCAGCTAGAACTGTCTGTGCTGATCGAGGCTCTCACACTGTCAGGACAGCCCTTGGAGTGGCCTTGTCTGAGAATCACACCAATCCTGAGATGCAGATTGAAGGAAGCTGCCCAGGTTTGCTGGAGAAGCAAGAGTTCAGTGAGAGACACCCAGGGTGTGCTCTGGCAGCAACACATCTGAAGTCAAACGCAATTTGGCCCCTTGAGTGTCTAGAGACCACCAATGAGGTGGGTTGTCTCAACCAGGGGCTGGCTGCCAGGGAGGCATGAGCATGGGGCTGGCTCATGCGAGGAAGGTGGAGGCAGAGCATCCCAATCCAGCAGATGAGAGGAAACACCCATGTCAAAAGTACATATATAAGTCTGAGCTTGTCTGCCAACTCTTCCCATTCCTCAGCTGGCCAGTATGTTGGTTTTGGTTCTTTGCAATTCACCACCCAATTAACAGCCTGGCACTAACCAGTGTATGGACCTGAGCCCAGCCTCCAAATCTGCAGCCAGCGCTGCAGGCCTGGCAGGGGGGCAGGTTCCTGGAGGGACGAGTGCCACCTCCTCAGCCACACAGAAGACGCCACCCTGGTTGCAGGGGGCCCTTGGCAGCTGCTGCCCATTGCATCAGACGAGGACAGAGCGGAAGGGCTGGGCGGTGGGGGGAGATTTGGCAGACTCCCTTTGGCCAGCAGCACTCCTGCTGAGGGATTTGCAGTCCCTTCCTTGGCTGTGCCCGGAGCATCCTGCGGCGGCGAGGGACGCTGCTCCCCGCCCAGGACGCCCTCCCCGTCCGGGCGCTGGCGGGGCAGGGGGCGCAGCAGCTCATGCGGCGCGGCGTCCGCAGCGCAGTTTGCAGACGCTCCCGCCCACTCGCCACTTTGGCTTCCGAGGCGGGGAGGGGGCTCCAGGGACCCCGGTCAGATCCCTCCACCGGGGGTGTCCCCTGTCCCCTCTCCCCTCCCCATCCCACAGCCTCCCAGGCTGCCCGGCACCCAGGATCCCCGCTGTCCCCGCAGCCCCCAGGGAAGCAGGCGCCCGGGTGCTCGGGAGGAGGTTTGCAGCGATGTGTCTCCGCCCCCCTGGCCCCGCCTCCCCGCCTTCGCGTCCGTCTGTCCGTCCGCCTGCCCTCCTCTCTCTCCTTCGCAGCCATCCCTCTGCTTACGTAGCCCTGCATCTTCCTGTCTGCCCGAGCATCTCTTGCTCTGTCTCTCCATCCCTCCCCCTTCTGTCTCTGTATCTCATCCGTCTGTCCCTTACCCTCTCTCCCCCTTCCTCTTCCATCTATCTCTGCGTCTATCTGATTGTCAGTCCGTCCCTGCTGCCTCTGCCCTTCATTCTGGTGAGTGTCTGCTTGTTTGTGCGTCACTTTGTTATTCTGTCCTTATTCTCTGTTCGTTTTCCTTGTTTGCTGGGGAGAGCTTGCCCCTATTCAATCCATCCCTCTGTCCATCCCTCATCCCTGCTCCCCCAAGGTCTTCACCCTATTTGCTCTGTCTGTCCACCCTGTCAGCATGATTGTGGGGTGGGGATTTTTCTGGTGCTCCTCCCTGTCACCCCAGAGCAAGAACTGGGGAAATTGAGGCAAATGTGTCTGAACCAGAGAGATTTATGTGGGTGGGTTTGGGGCAGACGGCGGTCCCTTTCACCTCCCAGCACTTGGCTGGAAGACAGCCACTTGAACTACACCCTCCTCCCAGTGCCTTTCTGGGATTTGCTCTGCAATCATGGAATACCTGTCCCTGGCCTCATTTCTCTCTCCATCATGTTCCCCCTTATTATCTGGACTTTCAACCTGCCCTTGCAGGTGCTTTCTTTTGTGCAGCTACATTCACACAATACTGTTTGTGATGGGGACCTGCTTATCTCTTCTAAAATGGACCCTTCCACCTGTCCATCCATCCTTTTCAACAAAAATTTTGACATCTCTCTGTTTGTCCACCTATGCATCCATCTGTCCCAAAATAGACCGCATCTGCCAATCTATCCATCCAGCCATGGATGGGTAGCCATGTATTGTTCATCCCAATACAGTCCCATCCATCCATCCATCCATCCATCCATCCATCCATCCTCCCTTGCTTACACACCTTCTTCCCTCCATCTGCCCTTGCTACCCCTCAGTTCTCTTCAAGATTCTCCTGTGGTGGGGGTGGGGTGCAGACCTCCTCAATGCAGAGATAGTCCTGGTGATGTCCCAGTGCTCATGAACAGGGATTTCTGAATCCATGGGTTTGCTCTGGCTTTACATGGTGGGTTGGGGCTTCCAGCTATGTGTGTAGGACTGGGGAAACAGCAAGGAATCTTCACCGAATAGGGGCTGCCCGGTGGTTTCCGTGGATCTCTTCTCTTACAGGAGACCCTTCTTGTCTGCAGGTCTCCAGAAATGTGGCGTCAGAGCTTTGGACTTCTAGAAAAATCCTACATCAGTGACAGTGAGCTGGGGATCAGGCAGCTGAGGGACATTCGGGGGATGGGGGATGCTCCCAAAGGGGAACAAAGAAAGGAGAAGGATAGGCAGCCATAGGGGGAAATATCTGGACTGGATCTTCCCAGAGTAAAACAAGGAGGGGAATGGTCAAGAGGTCTACAGGAAATGGGTGGGGAACAGAGGTATGGGGAAAAAGGGAAGCTAGGGGGGTGGGGGGCAGACACTGTTCTACAGCAGGCTCAGACTAGACCCTCAGTAACATTGGTCACCTAGTCTTGCTTTCCAGGGTGGGAACGGCCACATACCTGAAGCAGCCCCAACCACCTCCTTGTGTCGTTCATGTGTGCTGATGGACAGGTTGCATCTCTCCCAACAGCAACAGGATCCTTTTTGCTGGGGAAGTGGCTCCAAATACCCCTGCAAACAGTGCCTCTGTGTAGTGCTGTGGTGGATGTTGCTATCCAGGATTATGTGGCTGACGTGGCCTCTGAACTCATCTACCAGAACAAGAGTCCGATCTCCACAGAAGTCCTCTTCGCCTTCCCTCTGGGCCCCCGCATGGCCATCTACTCCTTCCAGGCCCACAGTGAGGATGCCAAGGTCCAGGCCATGCTGCGGGATGAGGTACCAGCATCCAGGCACAAATGGGCAGACCACCACAGGGGCTTAGGATGAGCCTGCCTGGTGATCAGCTTTCTGTGCCTCCCTTTCCCACCCAGGCCCAGCAGCTGCATGAGGCTACAGGGGGCTGGGAGAATCTGGAATACCTTCAGGATCAGTCCGAGTATCCGGGTAAGGTGTTTGCCTGCTTCCTGGGCACCCTGTCCCCTGGCAGGGAGATGGTCGTGACCTTGCGCTATGTCCAAGAGCTGCCACGGGAGCCAGATGGAGCAGCTCATTTTGTGCTGCCACCCACACTACATCCTTACACAAGACACTATGGTGAGTGACCCCACAAGGAACCTGCCCTCCCAGTCACACACCCCACAGAATGGTCACAGACTCCCTATGTACTTTACAAACAGATGCCATGCAACTTCCCTTTGCACCCACAGAGGGACCCACATTTCTCCCCCATGCAGCCCCTGGACAGATCCACATATTCTTCCTTGTGCCCCATGAGAGGATCCACACCTCCCACACATATTTCCCATAAACAGACTCATGGACACCTCCATACGCCTTATTGACAAGCCCCAATTCTCTCCATATGTCCTATATATGGATGCCAAATCCTGCACCCCCACCCCCACCACTGCAGGGAGAGCCTCTGCCCTCCCCAGTGCCGTGGTTCTCCTTGCAGCCTGGAATTGTCTCACTAGCAAGCTGCCCTACAGCCTGCTGCTCACCGCTAGCCTGCAGTCACCCCGTGGAGTGGCCAATGTCCAGGCCAACTTTGCCCTCACCCCTTTGATCTACACTGCCCAGGACCACAGCACTGCACAGGTATGCCCTCCTGAGTGTCAGGATCCCAGGGGGAGCTGGGGAGGGTTGTCATCACTGCGAAAAAGGGGTTGTACTGGGATCAGTGCCTGTGCTCCTGGCCGAATGCTGTGTCTGGTCCCCTCCTCCTGTGTATGACCAGCCACCCCTTCTCCAGGTCTCACTGGCTGGTAGCCCTCCAAGTCAGCATAATTTGGAGCTGCTGGTGTATTTTGGAGACCCCACTGCAGTCGGTGCTGTGGTGGAGAAGGGAGACCCTGGGGCCCCTCCAGGTGAGTGCAGCTGGGGAGGGAACATGGGGGCACCTCTGGGTGGCAGGAGGTAGTGGGGCACGGGGAGACATGGTGGTCTGGGGGAGGCAAGATATCATTGGACACTGGGATGGGAATGGGACACATTCAGATGGGATAGTGTGGGTCCTTGGGCTCCGGGGTGGGGTGTTGGGGACACTGTGGTGAGGTATCAGATATAGCAGCATGCCTATGAGAAGTTCTGTGTTAGGGCTCACTGGGTAGCTGTATTGGAGGCACTGGATTGGAACACATGGGACACTGGGATGTGCAATTAGTGGACAGTACAGTAGGGTATTGAGGTACCAGTGCGGGGCATCACGGGCTCTGGGATGGTGGAAGCTGAAAGAACAATGAGAATCAGAACCAGGAGGAGGAGGGGGGTCCCTATCTGGCCTTCATCCCATACCTCCTCCAGGCTCCCTGCTTGGTGACCCCATGGTGTTGGTGACACTGGCACCCAGCATCCCTGAGGCAGTGCCTGGGCAGCACCGGTCTGGAGAGTTCATCTTCCTCCTGGACACCACTTTTCTTGAGCATGCACAGGTACCCCTGCAGAGCAGGAACCAGGATGGAGTGGAGGAGCAGATTGAGGGGGAGCAGGCCAGGGCAGGCATTTACGGAGGGACAGAGATGTGAGGGGGCACTGGCGAGGCCTGAAATGGTCCTGAAATATCTGGGGTGCCCAGGGGAGTTTGGGGCACTGGCTCGTTTCATTCAGGGGAGTCCAGAGGCTTTAGGAGGACCAGACTATGGGCAAAGGCATCTGTACCCTGCATCAGTGCCTCCCAAGACCTGCCTGCTGTGTCTTTCCACAGGAGTCCCTGCTCTTCCTTCTCAAAAGCCTGCCCCTGGGCTGCTACTTCAACATCTACTGCTATGGAGAAGCCTCTGTGGGCATCTTCCCGTGAGCAAACAGGGGGCAGGCTGGGTGCTATGGGGCTGGATTAGGTGCTAGTGGGTAGGGCTGGATACTGTGGGCCATGGCTGGGTGCTGTGTGGCTGGAATGGGTGCTATGGGGCAGGGTTAGATGTTGGAGGGCAGGTATGCATGCTCTGAAATTGGCTGGTTGGTATGGGGCAAGGTTGGGTGCTGTAGGGCATGACTGGCTACTGTAGAGCAGGGCTGGATTCTGGGGATGGGATCTTTATGGCATTATGGAATAGCACCTCTTGGGGTTCTGTTGAGCAGAGTCTTGTAGGAACTATGAAGCCAGGTCTCTTCAAGAAATACTATGGGGCAAGGACTTGCAGAGGACCCTAGGGCATAGCTGTGGGAAGTGCTATGGGGCAGGGTCTCAGGGAGCACTAGGGCCAGCATAGAGCAATGTGCTCTCCAAACGTGCTGTGCCCCCTGCAGGCAAAGTGTTGAATATACCCAGGACAACCTGACTGAGGCCATGCGGCGCATCCCTTCCACCGGCTCCAGTTTGGGTGACACTAATCTGCTGGGAACCCTCTGCTCAATCTACAATAACCCCCGCCCCCGCGGGCATACACGCCAGGTCTGGGTGCAGGGGCATGGAGGGGTGGAGGGACAGGTGGAGGAGGAGAGAGAGGACACAGGAGTATGGGTGGAAGGAGCCACCCAAAGTACATGGTGGTCACAAGGGAACAAGAAGGATACTGTGGGGTGTGGGGGAATGGAGAAGTGGGTCTATATCTTTGGGGTTTTCTGTCCCTGAATTGATATTTCTCCCTGGAGTAGTCTCTCTACAGGGGGGGTCTCTCTCCTGGGCCTCTCTCTCCATTTCAGGGGCCTGCTCTCCCCATTTTGGGATCCCTGTGCAGGGCCCCACCACTCATGTTCCCTCTCTACCAGCTCTTCATCTTCATGGCCGCGCTACCCCCTGACAAGGAAGCCATCGCAGCTGAGGTCTGCCGTCACCGCAACAGCCACCGGTAATGGGGACTCTCTGCCCCCACCCAAGTCCTCCAGTCCCCCTTTGGTTGTCCAGTCAGTTCCATCCCTGAGGAGGTCCCCTGTTCACCAGTGCCTGTCCCAATCCTTGGGCCTCTCCAATGTCCCAAAGACCCTTTCCACGCTGCACATGGGGGCTCCAGTGCCAAGCCCCCACGTGGGAGTCTTTGCTTACTACTCCCATAACCACAGCACCCTTCACAGAGTGAGCAGGGAGACTGAGGCACGGGGCTTGTACAACCTGATGTGCCCCCAAGCTCTGCTCCAGCCCCACTAGACCGACCCCAGCTCTGCCAGCTCCCTGCCTAAACCCAGCTCCAACCTCAGTCCCTCACTCTCTGCTCTTCCTCCTCCCCCCTTGTTCTGCACCCCAGCTTTGTTCCCCCAGCTTTAACTCCAGCCTGTGTTCTCCAGCTCTATCCTGGCATCCTTGCACCCACCTCTGGCTCTCATTTCTGACACCTTTCCCTGCTTCCCCCATAGGTGTTTCTCCTTCTGCTTCTCAGAGGACAGCGCTGCCCTGGCTATGGCCCTGGCCAGGGAGACAGGGGGTGAAGCTACCTACGTCTCCTCTGACAACAGTATGACAGTTGTGGTAGGAACCTAGGAGCCCTGGCAGGTCCCCCTCTGTTCCACAGACACACTGACTTCCAAGTACCCCAGCTCCTGGACTGCCCACACACAGTAGTCGAGACCCAGCTGTCCCAAGAACTCAGGCACCCAGGCTTCCCCTGACTCTACCCCACCGCCCCACCCCACTGAGAACCCAGGTGCCTGGGCTTCTGCCCTTCTATAACCCACAGACCTGACTGTGCACAGGGAACCCAGCTGGTGCAGGCTACCCCACACATTCCACTGTCCCCCAGGGAACCCCGACACTGGGGGCCATGAGCTGAGCCCTGGTGGAGCTGCGAACTGTGGTGTCCTGCCCTCTGTCCCCAGGTGTTGAAGTGCCTGAAGCAGGCCCTCAAGCCAGCAGCTGAAGGAGTCTCTCTGAGCTGGACCCTGCCTCGTGGCCTGGAGGTTGAGGTGCTGGGGGGCACCCCTGAGTCCATCTTTCAGGGTCAACACAGCCTCCTCTATGCCCAGATCCATGGACAGGCGCAGGTGAGAGCTGGGACTACAGTCACCCCCAGTTACCTCCCGATAGCCTCCCAGTAACCATCAGTAATCTTTCAATAACTTCCCGATATCCTCCAGTAACCATGTTGTGTCCCCAGTAACCTCCAGTAGCTTCCCATTATTTCCCAGGATCCGACAGTGGACAAGGGGGTCATGACCTTGCAGTACAGCCTGGATGGCCAGGATGTCACTCACACGATTGAATTCCCACTGTGCCCACAGGGAGATGGTCGGTGAGAGCCTGTCCTAAGGGAAGATGCATGCATCCCCCTCATTTCTAACATGGACTCCAGCTGAGAGGCGGCTCAGATAGCTTATGCATTCCCACCTTCCACACACAATCCCAAACTGGCAGAGAACCCAGGTGTCCAAGCATGCCCTCCTTCCCTGCTGTGACCCCACAGGGATAGGACCCAGGAACCTGGGCATCACTTCCCTCCAGACAGACGAGGACCCAGGCATCCAGGTTTTCCCTCTGTCCATCTTCACCCCTGAAGGCAGAGAACCCCGGTGTCCAGGTTCTCTCTCTGTCCACCTTTCCCCAGCATGGAGATGAGTCAGCTGGTCAGGCCTCACCCCACTCTGTCCCCAGGCTGGCTGGGCATCGTCTGGCTGCGAGGTGCCTGCTGAAGAGGTTGTTGCCAGAGGCTGCAAGTGGGTCAGCGGATGAACCAAGGCATCGCGCAGTTGAGATCAGCCTTACTTCGGGGATCATCTGCCCCTTTACCAGCTATGTGGGGGTTCGCACATCACAGAGGGTAACCTGGTACCGAGGTAAGGAAAGACACTTGCGGGAAAGAGCTGGTGGGGCAGCTCTGTGGGATGTTCTCATTCCACTGGAGCTGGAACCCCAGCCACAGGGCACCCCCAGTCTCACGGGGTAGGCCCCATTACCACCAAGTGCTTCTTTCCCATGTGCTTAATTCAGCCCCTTTCCCCGTTTGCCCTCGAAGGGCCCCTGGCACTGTTGCCACCCCGCCAGTCACTCATCCCCTGCCAGATCGTTGAGCTTCGTGGCTCCAGTAGAGTCTCTTCCTGCCATCCTGTGAGCATCTGGGTCCCACCCGGCTGGCTGACAGCAGTGTGTGAGTCATGGCTTGCCCTCCGTCGACTCACCCATGCTATTGCTGCCCTGCCCCAGCGGGGGGCTTGCTCAAAAGGTATGGGATAATCTAATGTCTTATAGGCTTACGCTGCCATGTCTTGCCCACGGTGTGGAAATAAATGAATTTTGCCTTTAACCCTTCCCTTAGTTACCCTTTAAACTTGAAAGTCCTTCAGCAAATATGAGACCCAGCTCAGGGGCACCGGGGAGGGGACAGGGACAGTGCTGGATCATAAATACACATTTGGATAAGATGTGTTGGGGGGCTATCAAGAGGGGCCTTGAGACATGTCTGGGCAGGAATGCCAGGACAAGAAGCAATGGTCAAAGTTGGGCGTGAGTTAGGGGTGTCCAGAAAGGGCTGCAGATAGGAGTGCTTTGGGAACATGCAGGAAGGAGCTTAGACTGCAGGTAGCTGCCTAAAGAAGAGCAGAGATAATGTTCTGGAGCATTGCACAGGGAGTAGAGAGGGGCCAGCTTCCTGTGATTCTCCCAACCCTCCTGTTCACATCTTCTCCCACAGCATGTAAACCACCACCATCATCTATTTCTTCTCTCAAGTATGTGGGTCCCATGGAATTTGTTTTGCGCTCTCCAATTTTTTGGCCTTGTTCCACCGAAGTGTTTGCTGAGTGCCAGGAGCTGGTGGCACTGCAGAATGCAGATGGCTCCTGGGCCCTCAGCTCAGGACTGGCCTCTGTGCTGGAAACTGATGAGGCTGAAATCAAGGGAAAAATGCCTGGTGAGGTAAGGGGAGAACCTCTTATGGTGGCAGCATGTCATCCAGGGGCAGTGGGAACCCGTGGCTGGTGGCAACACTGGCATCCAAAGAGCAGCCAGAGAGGAATGAAGGGATCAGAAACCAGAAGCCACAAAGGAAGGGGTGGGAAGCAGTGAGGGGACAGGGAGGATGCTCAGCACTGTGTGCTGGTCTGAGTCATTGTTCTCCTACAGGTCATGGAGCCAAGCATTTGGGCCACAGTGCTGGCTGTGGCCTGGCTGCACAGACCCGACAAGTGTTACCAAGACCTCTGTGAGTTGCTGGAGGCCAAGGCTGTGACCTGGCTGTGCAGCCGAGCTGGTGAGTCTTGAGGGTCCTTTTCCTGCTGATCCTCACAGCACAGCCTCCTCCCTTCTCTCTCCAGTGGGACCTGCCTCACCCCTTCTCAGGAGACCACAGTCTCCTGGGGGCAGGTGAAGGAGTCCTGTGTCCCCTTTCTCCTTTCCACCTGTGGACTCTCCCTCCTGCCTGACTCCCCTAGTGCCCCTGTCTCTCCCTGATTGCAGTGTCCCAGCTGGACAAGTGCCTGGAGGCAGCCAACACCCTCCTTGGGAGCAGCGTGAAGCCAAGTGTCTTCAGGCTCTGAGCTCAACACATGCCTTGTGCTACAGACTGGCAGCACCTGCAGAGCTAAAAAGGGACAGAAAGTATAGCCTAAATTCACCTGCCATGCTGGGATACCACTGTTGCTGCCAGCTGGGGTCTTACATTACAGATGAATTCTCACTGCTTATGTCTTCTACCAGTTGGGCTGAACCTGTATCATGCTGAACTCCTCAAGAGAAAACCTCTAGTTCAGAGCCTCCAGCGTGTTTGGTTTGGGTGGAGGTGGGAGTGGGAAGGAAGCATCACATTCCCCAGTGGTTGCCCTTCCCGAATTTGGCTTTGGCAAAATGGGCTACGGCCTCCACAAAGACGGTGCTTAGGGACATAGTTTAGTGGTGGACTTGGTAGTGTTAGGTTAACAGTTGGACTCAATGATCTAAGGGTCTTTTCCAACCTAAATGATTCTATGATTCTATGGTTTGTGTCTTGACAAGAGAGTGCTGTGCACACCAGAAAAGATGAGTGTTTAGAGGTGTCAACAGCAGGCACAATAGCAGTGGCTTCCAATGGAGGACTCCTGCTGCACCCCACTTGCTGGCCTCCTCGCTTTACCCCAAAAGTCCAGGCTGTGTCAGGAACTCCCATATCTGCATTGCCATGTAAACCAATCATTTTGGAAGGAAAACTCTCATCTACATCAGACCCAGCCCATCATAATGTCCAAGAGAACTCATGTGGGGTGAGATTGATTTGAAAACTATCATCATGTTGGAGGTGGAACTGCAGGAGCTTTTGATTAGCAAACCAGTCATGCAATGTACTCCCTCCTGCCCCAGGGTCCTGAATTCATGGGTCTCATTCCATGTTGGCAACGTCTCTGATTCATTTTCCAATAAACAGTGAATCTTCTGGAAGCCAAAAGGTGTGACATAGCCTTTATTTCAGTTGGGTCTATGATCCTTCCCTCCAGGGGCAATCTATGAGTCGCCAGGAGGGGCATGAAAGGACTTCACTTCCCAGAGAGCTGTGTATTGTAATACAGTAAATAAGGTGCTGCCATTGCTCTTGGAAGAGCACAGACCTGTTCTAGGTTAGCAAGACAAGAACTGAGAACTTGCCAGGCTTTTTCTGGACTACTTTTGGCTCGAACTTATTTCAGCTTGATCTTAGCGGTAGCGGCTGTAGCAACACTTTGCCCAGCAGATAGATGACTGATGTCTAACTTATCCTAGCTGTAACAGAAAAGTTGTCAGGTGATTAATGTCCACCTTGGTTTTAGCTTTAACGTTTTAACTCCACTGGAGCATGTGACTCTGAAAATAAATGCTGTTCTCCCTTTAAGCTTCACCTCTGTAAGTGCTCCAACATCAACCCCCTTGAAGGAGTGGAGAGATGACAGAAGCAAGCGGGAACACCAGCAGCAGATACCTCCACCACCTGTGCAGCCTGTGCTACCAGCAACATCACAAGCAGACACCAGCCATGTGCTTCCTCCTGCCCTATCAGCTACTCAGTCCTCAGTGACCTCACAAGCACTGACTCAAGCCATGTGTTTTACTTGTTTAGTTATTGCTTTGGATTATTTTCTTTGTTTTTCTGTAGCATGATCTGCAAATTGTTGTTTTTAAAGAAAGTATTTACTAGCAGTCTGGCTCCTGTTCATAACCTCTTGTTATGACAGGATTGTAATAAAGTTTGTTGAAAATAAATTTACTGGTGATCCAAATACAAATAAAGTTGTAATTGTGACTGAAAACTAGACACAAGTGCTGACACTTGTCATCTGCAATAAGAAGTTATTTTGAAAGAAAAATAAGAGATACCAGAATGACTAAGCATGACCAAATCCATTGATTAGGAAATGCAAAGACAATAAACAGGATTTAAACCAGAAAGTTGTATGTTACCAGTCCAAAGGGACTGGTCTCTTGTTGGGGCAAACATAAATCTGCCTTCTAACCCAACTGTATTTAAAAAACCAGACAGGTAGAAAACCACAAAAACATTAAAAAACCATACAAATCACACACTATGCCAACTTGCACATATGTTACAGCACAGTGATTACACACTGCTACGGTTATCCCTGAAACTCCTTCCTCGCAGGGGGTTAGCAGCAGATATTGGACCTCACATGTGTAAGGTCCAAGTGCTGTTCCTTGTTTTCTGTGTTACCCCAAAACAAAGCTGTTGTTCACAATTCAGTTTCTTTTCTTAATCTATTAACCAACCTACTTGGGGAAAAAACATATCAGAAGTAAAGGATCATCAGGCAATTTGCATGAAACATATAGGGCTGGTTGGCTGCAGTTGTTGGTAGTTGGAAAAATCTGTTAAGACTGGCCACATACAGTTAGTTTCTTCATTAGACCCTAGACAAGGAACAAGTAATGAAATAAGTCATTAACAAAATAGAGAGGGCAGGGCACTTCCTTTGCAGGGTCTCTTGCCAGGGGGTGAAACTGAGCAAGCTTAACACAGCAGTTTTGATCACGTTGTTTATCTGATCTTTTAATGTTTGAGGTTATGCTCTTTTTCTAAAAATAAGAGGATCTCAACACTTCATGACCTTGCAAGTTTCCTCAAAGAGCTCTGGGAACAGATAAACAGAGACAACAAGGCAAAGCGCCGGGTCCTGCATCTGGGTCATAACAACTCCATGCAACGCTACATGCTTAGGGAAGAGTGGCTGGAAAACCGCCTGGTGGAAAAGGACCTGGGGGTGTTGGTCAACAGCTGGCTGAATATGAGCTGGCAATGTGCCCAGGTGACCAAAAAGGCCATTAGCATCCTGGCTTGTATCAGAAATAGCGTGGCCAGCAGGACTAGGGAAGTGACTGTCCCCCTGTACTCGGCCCTGGTGAGGCCACACTTCGAAATCTGTGTTCAGTTTTGGGCCCCTCACTACAAGAAAGACATTGAGTTGCTGGAGTGTGCCCAAAGAAGGGCAACAAAGGTAGAGAAGGGTCTAGAGCACAAGTCTTATAAGAAGCAGCTGAGGGAACTGGGGTTGTTTAGTCTGGAGAAAAGGAGGCTGAGGGGAGACCCTATCACTCTCTACAACTACCTGAAAGGAGGTAAGTTGTAGCGAGGTGGATGTCAGTCTCTTTTCCCAAGTAACAAGCGAGAGGACAAGAGGAAATGGCCCCAAGTTGCGTCAGGAGAGGTTTAGATTGGATATTAGGAAAAATTTCTTCACTGAAAAGGTTGTCAAGCATTGGAACAGGCTGCCCAGGGAAGTGGTTAAGTCACCATCCTTGGAGGTATTTAAAAGATGTGTAGATGTGGTGCTTAGGGACATGGTTTAGTAGTGGACTTGGCAGTCTTAGGTTTACAGTTGGACTCGATCTTAATGGCCTTTTCCAACCTAAATGATTATATAATTCTATACCTCTGCTTTATCTTCATCCCTATTAGTCAGGTGACCGTCTTCAACAAGTACCTGTCCAATGTTTTCTTTAGACCTCCTTTTGCTATTGATGTACTTAAAAAAGCCCTTCTTGTTGTCAGATACAACATTGGCCAGTTTCAACTCCAACTGAGCTTTGGCCTTTCATTTCTTCTCCCTGCATATACGAATCATAGCTCTGTAATATTCCTGCAAAGCCTCACCTTGCTTCCAGAGATTGTACAATTCCTTTTTCCTCTTGAGCTCCATGATGAGTTCCCTGTTCAGCCATTACCTGTGATGGTAATTGGTAAGTGATCTCCCCATCTTTATCTCAATCCATGAGCTTTTTAATCTTGTTTTCTCCTGCTGTCCTGTTGAGGAGGGGCAGTGAGAGAGCTGCTTGGCGGGCGTCTGGCAGCCAGACAAGGTTAACCCACCACAGGTGTACATGGCAAGATTTTCATAACAACGGGCCTGCAGGTGGGGCCTCTGTGAGAAGAGACAAGGGGCTGCTCCGTGCCAGACACAGCCACTTCCAGCCAGCTTCAAAATGGACTCACCACAGGCCAAAGCTGAGCCCATGAGTGAAGGCGGTGGCACATCTGGGAAAACACCTTTAAGAAAGAGCAGAAATTGCCAGCTAGATAGAGGAGGAGGGAACAAAAAGAGTGAGAAACAACAGAGGGAACAGCAAGATCAGAGAAGAAGGAGGAAATACTCCATGGTGGAGCAGATATCCACTGCGGCCTGGGGAGAACCCATGTTGGAGCAGAGGAAAAATGCGAGAGGAAAGGAGCAGCAGAGGGAAACCACTATGGATTGACCATAACCCTCCCCGCCCACCCTGCGCTGCTTCGGGAGGCAGTAGAGGAGTCTGGAAGGAATGAATAAAATTGAGCATGGGAAAGAGGCAAGTAAAAGTGTTGGCTTAGTATTTTACTTTGTTTCTCACAAACTAAAACTATTTTAATTGGCAATAAATTAAATTAATTTTCCCCAAATCCAATCTGCTTTGCTCCCAGCAGCAATTGGTAAGCCATCTCCCTGTCTTTATCTCAACCCACAAGATTTATTGTTGCTGTTTTTCCGGTTTTCTGCCTCTGCTCTGTCCCACTATGGGGTGGAAGGGGTGAGTGAGCAGCTGGGTGGGACCCTTGTTAGCCAAGGCTAACCCACCACAGCAAGGGGGGAAAAATACACAGGCAAAGCTGAGTCTAGGTACTAGAGGACTAGAAGATCCTTTCTGTGTTGGCATATTTTGGTTGCTAACAGAAGAAGGAACTACATAACATGTAGAAAGCATAAACCATTTGAAATCAGCATCTTTAATTCACAGTTACACAACGCTGATGTTGCATCTGGGGAAACAACTCAGTCACTTGGATGGGCTACTCCAGCATTCACAACTGCCTTAGGGAGCTAGAAAATGCCTTCAACATGCTGTCCTTTAAGGCTTGTTTGACTTGATTGTTCCTGAGTGAGTAGATGTACGGATTAAGCATCTGAGTCACCACAGAGAAAAAGAAAGAAAGAACTTTGTCAGAGTTCTGCCCACCTCGCTGTGCTGGGCGGATATACCTGTAAATACATGTGCTGTAAAATATCATCACCACCATGAGGTGAGCTGAGCAAGTGGAAAATGCCTTCTTCCTACCTGTGGAAGATGGTATATGCAAGATGGTGATAATAATGCAGCCATAAGAAACAGCAGTTACTATTAAGGTACCAGGTATAATAATAATTAGTATGATAAGCATCAGTCCTTCGATGAACCCTGTGTCTGTGCAGGACAGTTGCAACAACAGGGAAGTATCACAGTAAAAGTGGTTCATGACATTGGGACCACAGAATGGCAACTGGACAATCATAATGGTGGGAGGAAACATCAAGAGAAAACTTACTGCCCAGCAAGCCAGGACCAGCTGGAGGCAAAATCTGTTGTTCATAATTGTTGTGTAATGCAAAGGGCGGCAAATGGCAACATACCGATCAAAGGACATTGTTGCCACATGCAAAAATGTGCAGGTACCCAAGTAAAAGAAAAGCAGCATCTGAAGGAAACAACCAGGCAAGGAAATCATCTTCCTCTCTGTCAGAAGGCTGTAAAGGGTGCTGGGAATGAATGTGGAGGTGAAAGTAATTTCCAAAAGGGCAAAATTTCTGAGGAAGTAGTACATTGGGGTCTGAAGGAAATGCTTCACAAGAGTGATGCTGATGACAGTAATGTTTCCAAGCAGGATCAAGAAGTAGGCAATCACAAGAAACAGAAAGAGGATGATCTCCAAATGGCGGCTGTTGGTCAGCCCCAAGAGGACAAATTCCACTACTGTTGTGTGGTTCATTGAGGCTTCATTGCTAGAAGAAAAAGAAAAAAAGGTCCATTTTGAGAACTAGTGGAAAAAAACAGAGCACAAGTCAGTTTGGATTTGCTAACATTAAAGGGCAATAGCAATAATGAACTCTTTGTAAAAGACTGGAGCAGCCACACTAACCAGATATTAACAATCTTGTTCACGTAAATGGAGTCCCAAGCTCCATTTGTAACACTGAGTCCTCACTCCAGTTAAAATGATTCATACAGTTCCCTCTTAGTATAGTTGAGAGAGGTGCACATGCCGAAACTGTTATAGACCCCAGGACAAATGAATCTCTGAATGGTATGACAACATTCACCGTTCATCAAATACAGAAAAAAGCCAAATGCACACAGTGAGTACTTTGAGTAAGTGCCCAAAGACCTACTAGTTGAAATGAATTCAAAAGCAGTACTGCAGAGGAATGCTATCACACTGTAGACTGACACTAAAGCAGATTAGATTAGTTGAAGGATACATTAGTACTGCAAAAGAGACACTTGCTGCAGTTAAAAGGAGATAAAAAGACAGAGAGAGACAGAGACTTCACAGAGAAAAGGCCAGACATAAAGATAGCAATGCTATCTTTGCAATGCAAAGATAGCAAAGAGAAGGAAGATAAGCAAAGGTAGCAAAGGAAGAAAGATAGCAAAATGAAGCTAGTTACCACTGAGAGAAGGCAAAATGCACAGACATGGATGCTACACTAAGCAAGAGTATAAGAGGGGGAAGGGGAAAAACCATGGGGAAATTTTCTGTTTATTTTTCATTTACCTTCAGCTCCAGTGGATCAACTCTGATGCTGACGGTCATTCTTTCTTCTTCAGATCACCTGCCTCCAAGTATCCCTTCACTTTACAACATCCTACCCCAAAATCAGACATGTACATTGTCCAGTGCACTGTGTCTACTGCACTACTGTACTATACTACTACAGTAGCCACCACTGTGGTTGCCATTACCTTGTGGAAGTGAAGTGGAAGATGAAAACTCTGGCTGATACCCTTCATATCACATTCTTTTCTTGCAGGCTTGCAGCGTTCCATCTATGGGTTTTCAACTGTGTAACCAGATGTAACCAAAGTGATTAGTTTGTTCTTTGGTAACTAAGCTACATAGAGCTAGAAGCCAGGTAGACAATACTTTAATGTTGTGTTTGTACACCTATGGCTATGGATATGTTGCTATGCCCAAAGACAATTGGACGAGGAGTAGTACGGTCATGCTGCTATGTTCCCAGTACAGCCCCAGCCCTTCTTGACAACGAGTTGAGGGCGGTTAGAATAATTGGTTTGTGTTAAGGGTGCCAAATCATTGTTAGGGACCATGCACCATGAAGAAGGGAAGCAAGTTACATAAGCAAGGTGATATTGCGCATGTCCAGAAAAAGGGGTCAACTAAAGGACACACCTGTACGACCACCAAGGACCACCAGAGACCCCCACGGAAGCCCTGTGGAGCCCAAGGATGCATGTGTAATGACCATGCAAAAATGATAACTAGTTCTGGGAAATAGAATGACTATGCCTTATCATTTTGGGAAATTTGATGCATATGTAATTGGACAATATAAGATTCAGGTGATGTAACCTGCAGTATGCACGCTAGGTGGAATGATCCCCCGTGCATCTGGCGCCGTAACAAAGAATGCCTGCTTCTTAATGCTACATTGGTGTTAAGGAGTTTGATACCTGATTTCAGTGACAGTTTTGGCGACCCAGATGGGACGCTGCTTCTGAATTTCAACAGATCTGAGGGACTGCAGGACCTCCAGCTGGCACCAAGGGATTCTCAGGGAGAACCTCCGATCCCCGGACCAAAGAATTCTGAGCAAGATCGCCTGGAACAAGGTAATAAGGCATTCTTCTAACTGGTAACAGAGCTCTAGGTAGGACGTGGGTTAGAGTCCCACTATAGGACGTGGGTTGGAGTCCCACTAAAGCCTGCTCGTAAGGCGTGGCAAAAGCTACACAGGGTTGGGCTAAAGAGGTTCCTCGGTTGGTAAGTCTCTGCTAGGTGAAAGCCTGTGGACCAGGGCCTAAGGGGGAGTCTTCAACGGGGGGCTGAAGTCTCCAGGGTTGGGATTTTCGGCAGGGGGCTGGAATCCCAGAGGGAGCTCCAACAAGCTTTGAGGTCCCTCTGACTAGTGCCTGTGATAGTGCACAATCACAAGTGTGGGATAATGGCTGAGGTGACTTAAAAACTAGAACTTATATTCACACTTATGGCACAGCATTGAAGAAGCTTCCCAGGTGGAATGCGGCTGACATGTAAGGAATCCATTGCATGGGAGTTCCCTAGGCCTGCAACCTTAGATGTCGGTAACACCAGGGGAACTTGGTGTGCTGACTCTAAGAGGCGCTGCCCAGAGGGTGGAGTGGTGTGGAGATGCCGCGGCCAGGCTCTGCAATAACAGGGGAACTTAAAGGTGTCATGGAACTGATAAGCTGCATATTTACTACCCTGGGCCAACAGCCTGCCACGTTTTTAACAAAATGCTGTCCTTTTGGTGAACTTTGCTCATTATAACATCACTGTAATACCAAAACACATCTCCATCACAAAGCTACCCGCCTCCAAGGTGCGACCACCCCTCACTGAGCTTGCGCACTGAATTTTCCTAGCTTATACCTCTAAAAGCGAAGCTAGAAAACTTTACACCAATCCTAAACAAAGGTATGTATGACTAGAGTCACTCAAGCTCCACCCGAAAGGTGAAGAATAGTATAAAATAGCTTAAGAGAAAGAGAATGTTAGGGAAGACACCATCGTGTATCACTCTGACGTCTCGGATCAGTCGACGGGCTGAGCCTCTCTTCCCCCACATCGGGACGCCTTTGGGTAAGAGTCGAACACTTGGTTATACCACGTGCCTCCCCGGGAAACTTACAAATCTCTATAGAGTCGCTTTGTTATTATTTTTTAACGCGTTTGTGTCCAGCCGTGTTACTCATATTTTTGATATACGCGTTGTGTCTGGCCGTGTTATATACATGTTTGTGTCCGGCCGTGTTATTCATACTCATATTCTTGGCATTCGTATGTGCTTTGCAGACAGTTAATTTATCACCGGTAATCCAAAGAATCTGTGTGTCTGTTGCTCTAATAAACTGCACTCTTCACTGCTCTGACCATGATAGTTCCTTCAACACGACCAGACTGGGGGGGTGTAAAAATTAATGCTGTCGCCTTAGCGAAAGCCCTGAACTA
Organism: Mycteria americana; assembly: GCF_035582795.1. Lineage (NCBI taxonomy): Eukaryota > Metazoa > Chordata > Aves > Ciconiiformes > Ciconiidae > Mycteria > Mycteria americana. The sequence goes on from NC_134386.1 coordinate 8,049,375, forward strand.
GTAAGTGGCTACACACACAGTCCTTAGAAAATAAACCATTGACCAGGTCTGGTCAACTGGACCTAGCTGCACCTAGACTCCTCTCTGAGAAAGAGTTTAGAAAGCAAAGGGGTCCTGTCTGAACCTCGTGACTCAACGGGAGGGTTCCCCCCCAGCCACTCCTCAGACTCCTATTTGTATGCGACAGTAACCCTTAACGCAACAACAAGCACTAGTCTTTTGGGAAATGGGTACGTTTCCGAGTGAAAAAAAAACCCATCCTGCAAAGAATTGTTTTGGGATGTATTTTAAAACATTGGAAAGATCCGGGGGGTGATCCTTTGACTCGGAAATGATTGATTGAATATTGCAATCATTGGTGGCCAATGTATACCTTGGAAGGTGGGGAGAGATGGCCATAAAATGGGACATTGTGATATAATACCATCTTGTAATTAATGCTGTTTTGCAAAACGGAAGGTAAATGGGATGAAATACCTTATGCGGTATTTATTTTTCACTTTGAGAAATCATCCAGAGTGGCAAGAACAGCGTGGGATTATCCTGCAAGATTCTGTGGTATTGACTTTGGAAAAAACAGGGAAGGAATAAGAGTTTAAGATGATGTTGCTCTGCCTGAAGCATTGGGAAAAGGTGTTTGAAATGTGGAAAGGAGGAGGAGGGAAAGCAGGAATAGGTAGGGGAGGGGGAAGAGGAGGACCACCAGGAGGAGCAGCACCTTCGTTTAGACCTCCCCGGTTGGCAGAAGGTCAGTGTGCTGTCTGTAAGGAGAGGGGGCATTGGAAAAGGGAATGTCCCAAAGTGAGAGAATTGGATCTGTCGCTACAGGCAATTAAGTTGATGACTCTGAATGATGAGGACTGAAGGAGACCAGGGGAGTCAACCCCAGCTGAACGCCTGGTTACCTTAAAGCTGGGGAATGATGAAGTAGAATTTTTAGTTAATACAGGGGCAACATATTCAGTATTAAATATATGTAAAGGGGCGTTTAGTCATAAAACTATAAGTGTTGTTGGGGCGACAGGGCGGAAGGAAAATCAGCCATTTTTACAACCTTTGAAATTCAAATTGGGAAAGCAAAGGGCAACTCATCAATTTTTGTATATGCCAGAATGTCCGTCATCTTTGTTGGGAAGAGATATATTGAGTAAATTGAATGCACAAAATAATTTTTTTAAAAATGGGGAGATTCAGCTGTTAATACCTGAATCAAAAGCCGTGGAGGCAAAGATTTTTGTGTTACAGGATACACCAGGGGTGGAGGAAATTCCTGCAGAAGTGGAGAATGTTGTAACACCCTTGGTATGGGCAAGTGGCATCCCAGGTCAGTCTAAATTGGCGGAACCAGTAAAAGTTGTTCTAAAACCTGGAAGCAAACCAGTAAGACAAAAACAGTATCCTATTAAGTGGGAAGCTAGAAAGGGGTTGGAAGAATTAATAACAAAATTTTTGAATGATGGATTATTGATAGAGTGTGAATCAAAATATAACACCCCAATATTGCCAGTGAAAAAGCAGAATGGCAAGGAATATAGGTTAGTTCAAGATTTAAGAGCCTTGAATCAGATTGTTCAAGACATTCACCCAGTAGTAGCTAACGCATATACCTTGCTGAGGTCTTTAAAAGAAAAACATAAGTGGTTTACTGTACTTGATCTCAAGGATGCTTTCTTCTGCATACCTCTAGACAAAGACAGCCAGGCATATTTGCCTTTGAATGGGAAAGCCCCACCACTGGACACAAGACACAACTCACCTGGACGGTGCTACCTCAAGGGTTCAAAAATAGTCCTACAATATTTGGTAATCAGTTGGCAAAGGAATTGGAAGTGTGGAAAAAAAGAAAATTCAGAAGGAATAATATTGCAGTATGTAGATGACATCCTGATAGCAGCAGAGACTCGGGAAGACTGTTTACAAGTGACCATCAGCTTGTTGAATTTTTTGGGACAAGCAGGATACCGAGTATCAAAAAGCAAGGCCCAGATTGGGAAAGAGACTGTGATATATTTAGGCTTTGAAATTTCACAAGGACAAAGAAGATTGGGAGCAGGCAGAAAGGAAGCAATTTGTCAAATTCCAGAACCCAGAATGACATGAGAATTGCGGACATTTTTGGGTATGGTTGGGTGGTGTCAATTGTGGATCCTCAATTATGCAGCTTTGAAAGGATCCCAGGAGGATCACCTGTTGTGGACAGCTGAGTGTTGGACATCTTTTAAAAATCTGACGAAGGCTTTGGTGTCCGCACCTGCGTTAGGACTCCCAGATTTAGCAAAGCCTTTGGAATTGTTTGTACATGAGCAACAACATCTTGCTTTGGGTGTGTTGACTCAAAACTCAGGAATTTGGAAACGAGCCGTTGGGTATTTTTCTAAGCAATTGGATAATGTCAGCAAGAGGTGGCCTGGATGTTTGCGGGCTGTGGCAGCAACTGTACTCTTAATCCAAGAAGCAAGGAAATGAACCATGGGGCAGAAGATTACGGTTTATGTCCCACATATGGTAATTTCTGTCTTGGAGCAAAAAGGGGGGCATTGGCTGCCCCCGAGCCGCATGCTCAAATACCAGGTCACTCTCTTGGAACAAGACGATGTGGAACTTAAAACTACAACAGCAGTGAACCCAGCAATGTTTTTGAGCTCGGAAATGGGTGAGTCTTTACACCATGATTGTTTGCAAGCTATTGAACAGGTATATTCTAGCAGACAGGACCTGAAGGACGAACCGTTGCCTAATCCTGATTTGGAGCTGTTTATGGATGGAAGCAGTTTTGTCCGAGATGGGAAATGAATGGCGGGGTATGCAGTGGTTACCACCACCCAAGTGATGAAAGCTGAAGCCCTCCCTGTGAATACATCAGCACAGAAAGCAGATTCACCCACATGGAGCTATCTGGAAGGAAAGACGACTGTTGTCAGCTCAAGGATCACCCATTAAATACAAAGAAGAAACTCTTCAACTCCTCCAGGACATCCAGCAGCCCAAGAAAGTAGTGGTAATGCATTGTAAAGCACATTAATTTGGACAAACCGTGGTAAATGTGGGCAACCAAGTGGCTGATAAAACTGCTAGAGAGGCAGCGGAGCAAAGCATCCTTGCTCTGGTACCAGTAAAACAGGTAAAACTTCCAACCCCGAAACCAAATTATGGTAAATTGGATAGATTATTGGCAGAACAGTTGAGAGCAGTAGAAAATGAGGATGGATGGTGGGTAACATCCACCCGACAAGTCATAGTTACCCCACAAATAATGACAAAAATAGCAGAGGAAAAAGAGAGAAACACATGGGGGAATTGAAGCGATGATTGTGGATTTACAGGAATCAAGATTGCTGTGTGCACATCCCAAATGTTACAGCTGCTTTGAATGAACAAATAGATGATATGAAGAGGGTGGCACAGCAGACTCAAGGTTTAAGAAGTGAAATGCAAACAAATGGGTTAGGCCAAATTTTGGGACATTTTGGATTTCCTCTTAAAGGATGGGTAACTGAGTTGTTACAGACACTAATAATTTTGATTATAGTCGTTTTAGTGATTTGTTTGGTTTATCAATGTTTAAAGAGAATGTTGATACAGACAATGTTTACAAACTATATAGCAATTTTTAAATCAGTGATGAAGCATCGTACACCAATGCCGGGAGAGAAGTCACCTGCTTATGTTGAGATATGAAAGATTAAGAGTGGAAGTATTGAAAAGATGATTATTTCAAAACTTCCAAAGCGGGGAAATATAACCAGATGTAACTAAAAGTGATTAGTTTGTTCTTTGGTAACTAAGCAACATAGAGATAGAAGCCGGGTAGACAATACTTTAATGTTGTGTTTGTACATCTATGGCTATGGATATGCTGCAGTGCCCAAAGACAACTGGACGAGGAGTGGTACGGACATGCTGCTATGTTCCCAATACAGCCCCAGCCCTTCTTGACAACGAGTCGAGGGTGGTTAGAATAATTGGTTTGTGTTAAGGGTGCCAAATCATTGTTAGGGACCATGCACCATGAAGAAGGGAAGCAAGTTACATAAGCAAGGTGATATTGCGCATGTCCAGAAGAAGGGCTCAACTAAAGGACACACCTGTATGACCACCAAGGACCACCAGAGACCCCCACGGAAGCCCCACGGAATTCAAGGACGCATGTGTAATGAGGACGCAAATATGATAATTAGTTCTGGGAAATAGAATGACTATGCCTGATCATTCCGGGAAATTTGATGCATATGTATGTAACTGGACAATATAAGTTTCGGCTGATGTAACCTGCGGTATGCACGCTAGGTGGAACGATCCCCCGTGCATCTGGTGCCGTAATAAAGAATGCCTGCTTCTTAATGCTACATTGGTGTTAAGGAGTTTGATTCCCGATTTCGGTTACAACTGTATTCTCCCTCCTTTTTCTCCCAGACATCAGCCCTCCTTGCCCTAAAAAGAGACATACGTCTCATTTTGCACTCAGATCTCCCACGTTTTATCTATTTTGTCTGGATCTTTGAATCTGGTTTTAGACTCATTTCAGACTCATTTCAGGTATTTCTGAATGATTGAAATAAACACCAACACAATGAGTTTCCAGGGAAAGCAAGCACATCTTAGATGGCTCGTAGTCTATATCAAACATGCCACTTAATTTTCCTTTTTCAAATGCTCCTTACAAAATGCTCACAAAAGTGTAGATACGAGCTAGGAAGCTACAACCCTTCTTATAACACTATTCCCATCAAATCTTTCCCCTTTAGTGCCCTTTTCCCAGCAAAACACAGGGGTTTATTAGCATCATCTCATGGCTGTTTCTCAAAAAAACACCAAAACAAAACAACTCCTCTCTCACAAAACATATAAAACATAGAACGTATTTTTCAATACCACAGATGGACAGATATTATCTGGAAGCTGACAGTGATCCCTTAGAACTAGAAACTCCCTCAGTAACAACTAAAAGCTTTTACTTTAGTTTGAAGACTAAAATTTCAGTTTTCCAAGCTATTGTCCCTTTAAGCTTTCCCTATCTACAAAAAATCATACCCAAACTCTAAGAAATGGTCCAAATAGTTACCAGTATATCCACAGCAATCGAGGATGCTTCAAAAAGGATTCTGAGTCTGATGTTTCCCCTTCATTTAGTTTGACATGTGATTTTCAGCAAATAAATTTCCTCTCTGTTCAGCTCCTTTTTATAACAGTGGTAGCATATTACATTCTTGTACTTCTTCGCTGGGTCAAACCTCAGGGACCAATTAGGTATCGAAATCCGCCAAACACCTTCTGGGAAAACATTTGTGAAAGTTTGAAGCACAGCAAGAATATAATCAAACCATAGAGAAAATTAGATTGGAAAGGACTTCTGCAGGTCCAATCCCTTGCTAAAAGCAAGGCTAACTTCAAAGCTGGACAAGGTTGCTCATGACCTTCTCTAGCTAAGTGTGGGTATCTCCAAGCGTCAGGATCTCACAGCTTCCCTGGGGACCGCCTCGTGCTTCACCACTTTCATCGCGAAGACTTAGTTCCTTGTGTCCAGTGGAGATTTACTTGTTTAAGCCATGACCCACACCTCTTGTCCTTTCATTGTGCACTTCTGAGAGGTCTGGCTCTGACTTGTCTATAAGTCCCCTTCAGACAGTGGACAGTACAGCTAGATCCCACCTCTCAACTTTGTCTTCTCCCTCTGCTTCTCTTAATGTGTCATGTGCCCCAGTTCTCTGATCAACTTGCTTGTCCTCTGTTGGACTCACACCATTTTGATAAGATCTTTGGGTTTTTTACTGGGCGGGGGGAAGCTATACTGTACATAGTTCTCCAGATGCAGCCTCACAAGTGCCAAGCAACAAGAAATTAGCACCTATCCTGAACAGATGGCTACACTCTTGCGAACGTAGACTGGTGTGCAGTGAACCTTCACTGTCACAGATGCACACTACTGATGCGTTCAGCATGTCATCCACCAGGAGCCCACAGGTCTGTTGCAGAGTTGCTCCACAGCCAGTCAGCTTCCACCCTACACCTAGGGATGGAGTTATCCCATCCCACATGCAGGACAACTGAAGGGAGCCCACTCCACCTCACTCAGTACATGAACTTAGTAGTAGCTAGCTCCCTAGCTACTGTGGTTACTACCAGGAGCTAAGTTCAAAGCACCAACATCAGACAGGAACTAGAGTATTCAACCACCCTTTGGCACCATCTGTCTTTCTCGATTCACTATTAGGAGTAAAGTGACTAACATGGATTCCTAAAGCAGAGATCTAAAGCTAGCCGAGGAAACACACCCTTGTAAGATGCAAGCCAAGTCAGTTTCTAAGTCGGTGAGGAGGAGTATCCCAGATCCTTACTTAAATCAGGATTCACCCATCTCAAATCAGCCCATTTTGTAGCTGTGGAGAGGAGGAAAGGACAAACAGACATTACTGCAAATCTCAGTTCTGCAGGAATCAAAACTCTACTTTGACTGTTAATACTTTCCTTCCTCCTGAGGGAAGCAATTCACAGGTTGGGTTGAAATCCTTCACCACGCACCAAGAAGAAATAAACAAAATTACCATTAACCATTTTGTACAGAAGGGAAGAGGAGGACTCCAAGCTATAGCCCATCTGTTTATTTGTAACATGTTTTTCTCTACTTTGATGATGTTCCTGAAGCTAGTAATAAATCAACAGCATAGGATGTTTGGTAATGAGGAAGTTCTGATGTAAGAGTGGGAACCATCCAAATTATATTGTGATATGTCATTCCAGCAGGTTCAGGTATTATTCCACCACTTGTTAATCCATGATCTATACCAGGGTTCATCACACTCAGCTCATTTGCACTGTCCTGTCTGTCATGGCTCATTACACTCTGTTACTCAGCTCTTGATCGAGGTAAGGTTGTGCTACTCCCACTCTATTCTACCCCTTTGCCTTACCGTCATCTGGCAAGTACATGCAATATATAGATGCAATTATACTTTCACTTGCATCATACATCATTAGTGGGCAAATAGCTTAAGTTTTCACAGGTGTATACATTCCATACACAAAAATTATGATAAAAACTAGTATGGTGCAGGCTAATCAATGGCCATCAGGTCCTAGTAATCTCAATCCTTATGAAAGCAGCTTTCTTTATTCATATTGTACTACCCGTAAACTAGTTTTCTGTTTCCTCTATGCAGACACCAGCTGGGGAGTTTCAATATGTAACTCAATCTTTACAGGTATTTGCCACTTCTTGCAGTTACATCTACTGCTGGTGTTGTGGCTCACTGAGAGTGCAGTAGTCATATCACAGATGCCCAGCATCCATCAGCTTAAGGCATACTGGAAGCATGAACTCTGGAAGGGCCATGCTGTTGTGACAACTGCTCTTACCTCTTGCTTTTGGGGGGCTAGTAACAGCTTGGCACCAACATATAACCTTTACACCTCACATCCTCTGTGTCTACAGTGTCTGCATACCAGTGTTCCCCCCATATCTCTATTACTGGGAGTTTTATAGACAAATGTCAGCACAAGTTGTCAATCCAGTCAGTCCCCAAATATATCATGGTATACCTTTCTAGCAGTTTTAGGTACTGTTCTCCTGTCATTTGTTGATTGGTGGCCTCTGCAAAGGCTCATCACACACAGTTCTTATTTACATTGTCCTGCTGACCATGACTCATTACACTCAGCTATTCAACTTGTGATCAAGGCAAGGGGGTGATACTCCTGTGACATACACTCAGCTACACCCACAGTGAGGTGACTGCCACCCCACAGCAGAATTCTAAAACAAGACAGACTACCACCACAGTCAAGCGTCTGTTGTTGTTGCGCGCAAATGGAGACCTTTATGAGTTGTGCATGTTTCTTCATGCTCCCAGCATGGAGGACAAGAGAAGTTACAGTGACAAAAATGCAGTAAAGGAAACACATCGATATTGGCAGGAGGACAGAGAGGTCTAAGGCTAGTGTAACTCCAAGAGCAAACATACTTAAGAAAAAAAACAGAATGACCCTACAGCTGATTCTGCAAATTGGCTCGATTCACCATCTCCTTCAGCAGTTTCTACAACTTGTCGTATACGACTCCATACAGCAGCTTTCCATCTCTGATGTTTTCCTACAATACGACAGGACCCATCAGTGAACAGGGCATATTGCTTCTCATTTTCTGGTAGTTTATTGTACAGTGGGGCTTCCTCAGCACGCGTCACCTCCTCCTCTGGCGATATACCGAAATCTTTGCCTTCTGGCCAGTCCATAATCACTTCCAAGATTCCTGGGCGACTGAGGTTTCCTATCTGAGCCTGTTGTGTGATCAGTGCAACCCACTTACTCCATGTAGCATCAGTTGCATGATGTATAGAGGGGACCCTCCCTTTGAACATCCAGCCCAGCACCGGCAGTCAGGGTGCCAAGAGGAGTTGTGCTTCAGTACCAACCACTTCTGAAGCAGCTCGAACCCCTTCATATGCTGCCAATATCTCTTTTTCAGTTGGAGTATAGCAGGCCTCGGATCCTCTGTATACCCATCTCCAAAACCCTAGGGGTCGACCTCGAGTCTCCCCTGGTGCTTTCTGCCGGAGGCTCCAGGTAGGGCCATTCTCTCCGGCTGCGGTGTAGAGCACATTTTTTACGTCTTGCCCTGCCCAGACTGGCCCAAGGGCTACTGCATGAACTATCTCCTGTTTAATTTGTTCAAAGGCTTGTCGTTGCTCAGGGCCCCATCTGAAATCGTTCTTCTTCTGGGTCACTTGGTAGAGAGTGCTTACAATTGGACTGTAATTTGGAATATGCATTCTCCAAAAACCCACAACGCCTAAGAAAGCTTCTGTTTCCTTTTTGCTAGTTGGTGGAGACATGGCTGTTATTTGTTAATCACATCCATTGGGATCTGACAATGTCCATCTTGCCATTTTATTCCTAAAAACTGGATCTCCTGTGCAGGTCCCTTGACCTTACTTTGTTTTATGGCAAAACGGGCCTTCAGAAGGATCTGGACTATTTTCTTTCCTTTCTCAAAAACTTCTTCTGCTGTATTGCCCCACACAATAATGTCATCAATGTATTGCAGATGTTCTGGAGCTTCACCCTGTTCCAGTGCCATCTGGATCAGTCCATGGCAAATGGTAGGGCTGTGTTTCCACCCCTGGAGCAATCGATTCCAGGTGTACTGAACGCCCCTCCAAGTGAAAGCAAACTGTGGCCTGCACTCTGCTGCCAAAGGGATTGAGAAAAACGCATTAGCGACATCAATTGTAGCGTACCATTTGGCTGCTTTTGACTCCAGTTCGTATCGAAGCTCCAGCATGTCCAGCACAGCAGCACTCAGTGGCGGCGTGATTTCATTCAGGCCACAATAGTCTACTGTTAGTCTCCACTCTCCAATTAGTCTCCAGACTTTTGCACTGGCCATATAGGGCTGTTAAAAGGTGAATAAGTCTTACTGATCACTCCTTGGCTCTCCAGTCAATGATCAGCTTATGGATGGGAATCAGGGAGTCTTGGTTGGTACAATATTGCCTCTGGTGCACCGTTGTGGTAGCAACTGGCACCTGTTGTTCTTCAAGCCTCAGCAACCTCACAACAGAAGGGTCCTCTGAGAGACCAGGCAAGGTAGGCAGCTGTTTCATTTCCTCTGTCTCCAAGGCAGCTATACCAAAAGCCCACCGGTACCCTTTTGGGTCCTTGAAATACCCTCTCCTGAGGCAGTCTATGCCAAGGATGCACTGAGCCTCTGGGCCTGTCACAATGGGGTGCTTTTGCCACTCATTCCCAGTTAGGCTCACTTCGGCCTCCAACACAGTCAGTTGTTGGGATCCCCCTGTCACTCCACAAATACAGATGGGTTCTGCCCCTATATAGCTTGATGGCATTAGGGTACACTGTGCACCGGTGTCTACTAGAGCCTTATACTCCTGTGGGTCTGATGTGCCAGGCCATCGAATCCACACAGTCCAGTAAACCCGGTTGTTCCTTTCCTCCACCTGGCTGGAGGCAGGGCCCCCCTAGTCCTGGTCATAATATTCATTACCCATTTCTTGTATATACGAGTCAGGAGCTCCTTCATTAAAATCAGGAGTGAGATCAGCCCTTTTACTCTGTCTGGGGAACTGTCCACTGGAAACCAGAGCAGTAATTTTCCTGGAAGAAACCCTTTGTGTGATTGTTTTTCCTTGCAACTCACGTACCCACGCCTCTAGGGTCAAAGCAGGTTCTCCATCCCACTTCCTCATGTCCTCTCCGTGATCATGCAAGTAAAACCAGAGGGTGCCCTGTAGTGTGTACCCTCTATATCCTCTCTCTTAAGCAGAAGAACGCTGACTCCTAATAGCTGAGACACTGGGCTGTACAGGTGGGGAGTAGGACATATCTTCTTTGAGTTGCTGGCCCTTCCAGGACAGTTTTTCCACAGCTGAGACAAGGGAGGAAGAGATACTTTCTTTGTATTCCCAGAGATTACTAGCAGCTTCATTCACTGTTGGACCATCTCCATCTTCCCAGGTCAGTATTGCCAATGAGTTGGTAGACAACAATGGTGCGTTCCGTACCAATTTCCGCCAAACAGGTCGTGTGCACTGGACCTCATCTGGATCTTTGGGTGACCGTTCATCATCCAGGTCACCATAAATCACCTCCAACATGGCTAATTCCCTCAGCTACTGAATACTTCTCTGCATGGTGGTCCATTTCCCAGGGCAATATACAACATCTTCCTGGAAGGGATATCTTTCCTTCATAGCTGACAGGAGTCGCCCCCAGAGGCTGCGGGCTGGTTCCCCTTTTCCAATCGCTTTGTCAATGCCCCCTTCTCTAGAAAGGGATCCCAGCTGTTTGGCTTCCTTACCCTCTAATTCCAGGCTACTGGCCCCACTATCCCAGCATCGGAGCAGCCAGGTGACAATGTGCTCCCCTGGACGACGGATGAAATCTTTTTGCATATCTTGCAGCTCACTCAGGGGTAGGGATCGGGTGGTTTCCATCTCATTTACGAGTTCTTCCTCTTCCTCCTCCTCTCCCTGTGATGGCCCTGCTCTTTCATCTTCCTTGTCTAAACGAGATGACTTTCTCTCCCAGGATTTCTTCTTATGTATATAGGGGCGACTGATACTGACATGGGTTGGTTCCCTGGTTGAACCACATGATCTGTCGCAGGGGGGGCTGGGATGACCGCAGTGCTCGTGACAAAATTGTCCGGAACAGCCACAGTGCCTGTTGCAGCAGGGGCTGGAGCAGCCGCAGTGCCTGTCGTTTTGTCACCAGATCCTTGAGGGTTCTGAATAGTGTTGAACAGGGCTCAGTAGGCATGGGCCAGGCCCCAGCACATTGCAGTGATTTGTGTCTCCCTAGGATCTCCAGGGTGACAACATACTTTTTTCAAATATTCTACTAATTTTTCAGGATTCTGCACTTGTTCAGGGGTGAAGTTCCAAAACATTGGAGGTGCCCAATAACTTAGGCGTTTGCCCATGCTATCCCACACACCCTGCCACTCATAACTATTTGGCCTTGGGGCAGATCTCTGGATGATATTCTTAAATTGCTTACTAATCTTGGATAAGATCGAAACAATATTCCCAAGCAATATCAACAGATATATCTTAACTACCCAAGGATGTTCAAGATACTGAAAAGTTATTGTAATGAAGGAGGAAACATTGTAGAAGAAAGTAGTGAAGGTACAATTCTGCATTTCCTCCATAAAAAACCTCTCAGAGGAAGAGGTATAATTGCGAATTGTCTCCATAAGGTAATATCCGACATATAATAATGGTTTCAGTACAGCAGTTAGACACCAAAATAAACCCAAGGTCACTGTTTTAACAACAAATCTCACAGGCAAAACATCACCAATTAAAGCAGAGCACAGCAAACTGCAAAAACCAACACATCTTTAACATGTACAGCAAAAAAATTAGCATGGTGCAGATCAGGTAAACTAATATCGAGAACAGATGAATGAATATCGTGTCCCACAACTACTAACAGATTTAAATTCCTTAATACACTCTGATTAATCTGTTATTATCTCAAACCCTTTGTGCCCCACATTGGGCGTCAAAAAGGACTGTCATGGTTTAGTCCCAGCCAGCAACTAAGGACCACGCAGCCGCTCGCTCACTCCCCCCTGGTGGGATGGGGGAGAGAATCTGAAGAGCAGAAGTAAGGAAACTCGTGGGTTGAGATAAGAACAGTTTAATAATTGGAACAAAATAATAGTAATAATAATAATGAATTGTAATGGGAAGGAAAACAACAAGAGAGAGAGGAACAAAACTCAAGGGAGGGAAAAAAAAAAGTGATAAAACCGCTCACCACCTGCTGACCGACGCCCAGCCAGTCCCCGAGCAGCGACCGCTACCCCCCAGCCAATTCCCCCAGTTTATATACTGGGCATGACATCATATGGTATGGAATAGCTCTTTGGTCAGTTTGGATCAACTATCCTGGCTGTGCCCCCTCCCATTTTCTTGTGCACCTGGCAGAGCATGGGAAGCTGAAAAGTCCTTGACCAGTGTAAACACCACTTAGCAACAGCCAAAACATCAGTGTGTTATCAATATTATTCTCATACTAAAATCCAAAACACAGCACTATACCAGCTACTAGGAATAAAATTAACTCTATCCCAGCCGAAACCAAGACAACTTGTCAGTCCAAAAAGAAATCTCATGCAACAAATAATCCTTGAGCATTCATTCCAGGTTTTTAGGTGGAGTAACGGCCATTGCTTTCTTCTCAAAGGCCTTGTAAACAACAGAATCAGTCATGTGGTTTGGGTTTTTTTTCAGCAGCCAAATTGGTTGACTCAGTCATGAGGAATTAAAAGTATATTAGATACAAAATCTCAAGCGTGCAGGATAAATATTGGTTCTAGACAGAGAAGAACAATGCAGGACAGAGGCAAAGACCAAGGAGATGCTTAAGGGGAGCAAAAGGAACTGCAGAAAAAGGGGCAGAGATTCTCTGTGGGAGTTGCAAGGCTGTTAGAAGTCTAGAAAATGAAAGTACCTGACTACAGGGTCCTGTAGGGCATTTTTAAAATCATCATTTGTAGAATCATTAGATGATCATAAATCACAGAGTAATATAGTTTGGAAGAGACCTCTGGAGATCTCTGGTTTTACTCCAACTCAAAGCAGGCCCAAACTGGAGCAGCTGCTCAAGGCCTTGTCCAGTTCAGTTCTGAAAATTACAACATATTAAAGAATTTTTCAGGGTCCCTGTTCCAGTGTTTAACTACATTGTGAAAAATCTTTTCTGACTATCTAACTAAAATTTCTCGTGTTGCGTCCATTGGTTCTCATCCTATCTCTGTGAACCTGCAAGAAGAATCTAGCTCTGCCTTTTATATACCCCACCAAAGGTACCTGAATGTCACATTAAGATGCCACCTGAGCCTTCTCTTCTTGAGATAGAATGAACCCAGTTGTCTCATCATGACGTCTTGTGCTCCAGCCTCCACCTCTCCTGGACTTGCTCCAGTATACCAAAGTCTACCATGTTCCGGGGAGTCCCAAACTAGACCCAGTACTGCAGAAGGGGTTTCGCAAGTGCTGAAGAGAGGGGAAGAATCACCTTCCTTGACCTGCTACCTATGCTCTTCTTAAGACAGCCCAGAATACGCTTTCTTTACTGACTCATGTTCACTTGTTCACAGGAACTCCAGGTCTCTTTCTGCAAAGCTGCTTTCCAGCCAATCAGCCCCAAGACTCTTCTGTTCCATGAGGTTATCCCACATCAGGATCAGGACTTTGCTCTAAACTTCATTGACCTTGGTGGTGTTTCTTTTAATACATTTCTTGGCCTGTCAAGGTCAGTCTCAATAGTAGCCTTGCCCTCCAGTATATCGATTGGTCCTTCCAACTTGGTATCATCCACAACCTAGCTGAGAACTCTGTCCCATCATCCAGGTTATTAATAAAGATAGTATTGATCCCTGAAGGATTCCACTAATAACCATCTGCCAGTTGGACTTTGTATTACTGATCATCAACTTTTGAACTTGGAGGTCCACCACTTTATAATTCACCTCTCCATTCCATAGCTCAACAGTATTTTAAGTGCATGTAGCTCTGGGGTAGCAGTTGTTATCTCCCCCACAAAACATTGTTTCAGGGTGTGACCACAACCGGAATTCTCAATAAGATGCTTCATCCAGTTGTTGTTCTACTAATGCTTACTGTGTTATGCTTCATTCTAACCATTGTGCTCTATGTTAAACTTTGGATTATGGCGAAGTGTTTGTCTCATCAAATATCCCCACAAGATGTACACACACTTGATACTCCCCACCACGAGAACGTATGTGATACACGCAAGGCATTCCAAATATCTTCAGCTGTTGTGAAGCTTGAGTGACTATAGTCACGGGGTGGGTTATGTGGAATAATTGCTGGAGGTGACTTAGAAATTAAACTTATATTCACACTTTTAAGTAAGGCCATTGAAGAAGGTTCCCAGGTGGAGAGCAGCTGACAGGCAAGGAATCCATTCCACGGAAGTTCCCTAGGCCTGCAACCTTAGGTGTCAGCAATGCCAGGGGAATCTGGTGTGTTGGCTCTAAGAGGAACTGCTCGGAGGGTGGAGCGGTGTGGAGATACCGCAGCCAGGCTCTGTGATAATATGGGAACTTGAAGGTATCATGGAACTGGTAAGCTGCATATTTGCTACCCTGGGCCAACAGCCTGTCATGTTTTTGACAAAACGCTGTCCTTTTGGCGAACTTTGCTCATTATAACATCGTTATAATACCAAAACACACCTCCATCCCAAAAGCTACCCGCCTCCAAGGTGCAACCACCCGTCACTGAGCTTGCGCTTTGACTTTTCCTAGTTTATACCTTTAAAAGAGAAGCGAGAAAACTTTACACCAATCCTAAACAAAGGTATGTATGACTAGAGTCACTCAAGCTCCACCTGAAAGGTGAAGAATAGTATAAAATAGCTTAAGAGAAGTTAGGGAAGACACCATCATGTATCACTGTGACATTTGGGATTAGTCGATGGGCTTAGCCTCTCTTCCCCCCCATCGGGACGCCTTTGGGTAAGAGTTGAACACTTGGTTATACCAACTGCCTCCCCGGGAAACTTAGAAATCTCTATAGAGTCGCTTTATTATCTTTTAACGCATTTGTAGCCAGTGGTGTTACTCATATTCTTGGTCTTTGCATGTGCTTTGCAGACAGTGAATTTATCACCAGTAATCCAAACAACCTGTGTGTCTGTTGCTCTAATAAACTGCACTCTTCATTGATCTAGCCATGATAGTTCTCATTGAACACGACCAGACTCTTTAAGTGTGGCCATGATAGTTCATGCAACATGACTAGACTGGGGGTGCATCGTGTCATTTGTGAATCCGTAATTGTGAAGTTCAGTACACTGAACACGACCAAACTTATAACGTTGTCAAATTAACGCAGTCGCCTTAATTGACTTTGCAAAGCTGTCTCAGTGAAAGCCCTTGAGAGGGCTCTGACAGGCAAACGTTGACTCTGATGGGTGGCTACATATACCGTCCTTAGAAAATAAACCGTTGACCAAGTCTGAGACTAAGACTGGACTTAGCTGCACCTAGACTCCTGTCTGAGAAAGAGTTTAGAAAGCAAGGGGGTCCTGTTTGAACTTCGTGACTCAATGGGAGGGTTCCACCCCAGCCACTCCTCAGACTCCCACACAACAGTAACTTTTATAAGCCACACAGGGCCATGGAGAGACATCAAATGCAGGCATTCTCTGATGAAAGGAGATGACTTCCAGCTGGTGTTTCTTTGCACATCAGCATGGCAAGCTCCCACAGGTCCCAACAATCCTGAGCACCACCAAAATTGCTGGAGTGTCCCAGGACTGCAGCCACCATCTTCACCCAGGACATGGTGTCACAAAGCTGTCTGGGTTTGGTAAGATGAAAAGGAAACCCTACAGATGCTTCTGTGTAGATGTGAATATGAAGAGGACCTCCACAAGAGCAGCAGTTGCTAGCATTTGGGGGAAGAAGCAAGGGACACGGCTGTGGAACCCATTTCCACACAGGCCTTTGCTCCTGTGCTGGACAAGAGAGGGGACACAGGCAAATCATTATTCCCAGAGATGCCACAAAAATGGGCAACTGACCAAGGGAAAAAAGTCCCAGTCCCCTTATGGGCACCGCAGAGAAACCCTGGGGGAATATGCATGCTCAGGTCCCAATTTCCTCCATGACTGGTGAGACATTAACACATCAGGATACCAGAGGCTGTAGAAGAAAGACAGGTAAGCCCCCAGACTATGTCCTACCAAAACCATTCTGTTAATCCCATCTCCTAGCCACAGAAACTGACCACAGAGACCTCAGAAATGTAGAAGGTGTCTTCTACAGGACAAGGCTCCTTCAGGAGGCACTGGAGGATCAGAAGATGGGGCACCTGTAAACATCCCAGCTCAGCCCTACCACTGACAGACATGGACTTCAAAAGGGAAACAGTCTGCACAAGTTGAAACCAAAGAAGGGAATGTGTACACACTTCCCCTGTCCAGCCCCCAGAGGGGTGCATTCCCTACCAGATAAACAGAAGTGTTGTTTCTTGGGGGTATTTCTATCCCTATCCCAAGGACAGATAAGGAGAAGACATTCACAAGGACAAAGCACACGAGTTAGAACGGATAAGATCTCCAAGGTCTCAGGCTACAGGACTGATGCTGTGATGTAGTTCAAGTGACACCCAAACGACACTCCTGTCAGAGGGCAGGGGATAGGAAAATGCCCCACCTTCATTTCAGAGCCTGTTCAGGAATATCAGGTGTCCACATTGAGAGCTTCCCTGGTTTGGGAGTGACAGGAAGGCTGGAATGATTTAAATAGAAGGAAGATTTGGGTAGAAGAGCTCTGCTTCTGGTCTCCTGAAAAGTCTTTTTTTTTTTTTCCCCAAAAACCCCTAAAAGAAGCAGAGTCATTTTGCTCCCATTTCAGGCTCACCATCATGAGAGTTTTTAGTCAAAAGCAAGGAAAACAAGCGATTGCCTTCCCCTAGCTATGAGAAGGGGGCCACAAAAGTCAGGCTTCCACCACCCTCCTGGGAAAATCTGGACAGTCTTTCTGTAGAACAGTCAGCACACACACAGGTACACACGCGCGTGCCGAGCCTCTCCCCTCCCACTCAGCGGAGGCCACCTCAGCCCAGAGCATCTCCCAACAGGATCCGCTGGTGCCAGCAGTGTCGGTTTTCCCCAAACGGGCCCTTTTCGGGCAGGCCGGCTCCACAGCTGCCAGGTGTGACGGGCAGCAGCAGGCAGGCAGTCGGGCAGGCAGCACTGCCCCGGGTATGCCGGCGGACTGACCGCACCGCCCAAGGGGGTCCGCGAAACTCTGCCGGCAGGCAGCCCCGCCACAGCTCCGGCCCAGGGAGCCGCTCTCTAATCCGCCTAGCAACAGCCACGACTTGGCTCTTGGAAGGAGGTGCTCACTAATCCGCCTAGCAACAGCCGCCGCGTGGCTCTCATTGGCTCTTGGAAAGCTTCGGGGGTGCGGACTCAATAAAGCCTTCAGCGCATGCGCTAGCTGAGAACCCCGTCCACCTCTCCCCCTCCGCGACACGTACGGAAGCGCATGCGTATAGAGGCCGGTGGCACCTCCCAGTTCCGCCCTTTCGCGGGCAAGAGAACCGCGCCTGCGCAGCATTCACTGACCTGGAGGCGAGTTAGGCGTGCGCCTGCACTGCCCCCAGTGCCCCGGAAGTGCTTGCTCAGACTGCTTCCGGCCACCTCAGCCTGGCCGGCGGGACCATGTCGGGCGCGGCGGGCTCTGGCGCGGGGGCTGCGGGCTCGGTGGGCTCGGTGGTGCGGCGCTTCCTGGCGGAGTACGGCAGCGGCACGCCGAGCCGCCTCAAGGTGCTGGACGCCTATCTTCTCTACGTGCTGCTCACCGGGGCGCTCCAGTTCGGCTACTGCCTCGGCGTTGGCACCTTCCCCTTCAACTCCTTCCTCAGTGGCTTCATCTCCGCCGTCGGCAGCTTCATCCTCGGTGGTCAGTGCCCCGCCACACCCGCTCCGGCCCCGCGCGGTTCTCCCTGGAATCCCCTTCGCAACTGCACAGCCTCTGTAGCAAGGCCTGAGCCTCCCCCAGCGACCGCGGAATCCCCAGCAACGCCCAGAGGCCCCCGGCCATCGCTGGGTTGCCTCAGAAATACCCAGATTTCTTGTAGTAACCAGAGGATTCCCTTAGCAGCCACAGGCGTTCCCCAACAGCCCCAGGGAGTCACCCACAGCAACCCTCAAAGCTACCCTGGCAGTCAGGGAGTCCCCATGGTAACCTCCAACACTCCCCCCCCCGTTCCCCCATAACACCCGGTTCTGCTCCCAGAAACCCAGGCTCCTGCCCCAGCCGGCCCAGTCAGCTCCACAGCGACTGTGAACCTGTGGGGGTCCTGCCTGTATGCACCACAGAGCCTGGCTCCTGATGAGCCCCAGGGTGTCCTTGCTTCTCCCTGGCAGTCAAGGAGCCCTCCCTTTTACCATCTTGTATTGATGTCCTTCTTTAGCAGCTTTCCCATGACAAAACCCAGACTCTAGCAATGACTGTTTCAGGGTGTCACTCTCTCATAATACCCCCCAAAACCACCTTAGAATCATAGAATCATTTAGGTTGGAAAAGACCTTTAAGATCATCTGTGCAGCCCTCCCCAACACACCCAATGGAGAACATAGAAATATCCTGCTTTCTATGCAAGTCCCATCCCGTTATAAGCCTGTTCCCCTCAGGACTCACTTTGCCACCCCTGATAGTGTAGGGCTATAGGAGAGCTAATTGCATAAAAGCCTTGTGCAAATCCCGTGCCAGTGTCCTGCTCATCTTATAATAAAGACAGACTTACCTTTTCTTGTGGTACCCTGGTGGAACAGTGACCCAGACTGGGGTGCCCTGCTGCAGGAAGGCTGTGCTTCCCACCATGACTTCCTTCTGTGATCCCTAATCTCTCATTCTTTTTCTGCCATGCAGTTTGCCTCCGGATCCAGATCAACCCCCAGAACAAAGGCGAGTTCCAAGGCATTTCACCAGAGCGGGCATTTGCCGATTTCCTCTTTGCCAACACCATCCTCCATCTTGTCGTCATCAATTTTGTTGGCTGAGTGTACTGTGAGGTACTGATTCATGGGGTCACAAAACGGGCAACCACAGCTCACACGACTTCAGTACTTTTGTAGAGTTAGGAGAGAACTAGATAGATAGTGAATCCAGGAGTCCTAGCTCCCACCTTCATCTTGGCCAAGTACAGTTAAGCTGTTGTCCTCTAGGTTGATACAGGGTTAGGATTTACAGCTTTCTGGGTTTGTGCATGTATTTTTTGGTTTTTGTCATTTAAAGGGCAGTTTAACTAGGAGCGTTACAGAAACCTACCCACATTTCTCTCCTATAAGTGAAAAACGCCATTTTGCTAGAGGGGTTTTAGGAGCTGGAACTCCTGGGGTCTATTTGGAGGCCACGGTATGGCTGGTGTCCAAGCCTCGAGTTTCTCAGCAGATGAGAGTGAGTTTGGGACAGGGAGAATTTGGTGCTGGAAAGTGGAGGAGGTGCCCTGTTGTTACTGTTGCAAGGGGTCACAAGGTCATTGGAACTTGGGTATTTCCTCTCCCTTTGCAGAAACATCGCTCACGTTGCCTTTCTCTCTTTCCAGGTCTTGAATTGCTCTTGAGCTCTCATGCCAAAGCCTGGCACTGGGAAGTGCTGTTCTGCAGCAGACCTACTTCCTTGGTGGAGGAAGGGGACACAGGGCTCAAGATTTTTCCCCAGAGACTGTCCTATGGAGGGGTCTGCTGCCTCATTACAGTTACTGTAATCCTTTCCATCAATAAAACCCTTTATAATACTGCAGTCTTTTCCCTATTGGTGACAAATACAGTGGTTCTTCTGACACCCAAGTTCCTTCTCAGGCACGACTCCCTGTTTTTACCCCCCTCCCTCCCTTTCTACCCAGCAGGCTTTTTTTCTGTGCCCCAGTTTCAGAGGGAAGCAGGAAACAAGTTGTCATGGAAACTCAGTTGTCGTCCCCCCTTCTCATCTCCCTGTTTCCTGCCCCTTTATCTTATGGACAGTATATTGCCAATGTGCCCCCAGGCTTCAAAGCTGTGGAAAATTTGGGTTAGGTTGTGGTTAGCAGTCATGAATGGAAGGAAGCGGAGGAGGGTGTCCTCCAGCACATTCCCAGGTGCACCCATCCTCCCACAGGCCCTCCCATATCGCTCAAAGGTATGTGGAGCACACCTGGATGTCCCAGCTGGACTTATTCCCAGGCTCACTAAGGCCTGGTAGTGATACAGGCACCTAGCATTTCTTCAGTCTGATGTGCTGATAAACCTGAGGATGTTGGAAGGGGCTGCCAAGCTGTGTCAGTGCCTCAGACAGAGCTGCATTTGAGCTGTTCTGGGTCCATGGAGAAGCTCACCCCTCAGACTTAACCTCATTGAAAATCCTTCCCCCTCTAAAGCATTGTGAAATGCTTAAACTCAATGGCTTTGGCCCTTGGCTGTTGCCTCCTCAAGCC
The DNA here is from genome assembly GCF_035582795.1 of Mycteria americana. Classification (NCBI taxonomy): domain Eukaryota; kingdom Metazoa; phylum Chordata; class Aves; order Ciconiiformes; family Ciconiidae; genus Mycteria; species Mycteria americana. The sequence continues at coordinate 8,069,861 of NC_134386.1, forward strand.
CAAGCTAGCTCCTGCATTGAGGTCAAATGCTTCTTTGTCCTGATGGAAAATTAGAGCCCTGTGGTAATCAGATTATGGGATGAGATATTAACCCCAGCTAGCCCCTCCACACCTTTGGCTGTAGAATTTACCTGGGTTACCTTCATGCATGAGGCTCCATTGTACTGGTTCTGCTTCACGCTTGTCTGGTTTGCTCTGCAGCTGAAGCACTGGATAGGTAAAATGTGCGTTGAGGCTATGTGACAAAGAAATGCTTGTCTGCTGGCACTCAGGCGATAAAACATGGGGTCTGATAGCTTCAACCTCTCAGCACTGGATTATGGCACCTGTTTACCACCTTTTTCCTTTTAGCATTTCCATCTGTGCTGCAGCCATTAAACCCATAAAAGTGTGAAACCTGGGGCTCCTAAATCTCTTGCCTAACATAGGCTCTGAAGAGTAAGGTATGAGGGAGCAGGGCCTTTACTGTCTCAAAAGGATGCTGTCTGGGTCTGTAGTAGGAACAGAGAATTCATGCCAGCTCTGACACCACCACCTCCCTACAGCCCCAAGCATTAAGCTGGGTTTGTTTACAATGGGACCAGCTTGGTACTGCTGGGGAGCAGGCAGGGGACTCGACAGCACGCAGGGATTGTAAATGAGACACCGAGTTTTTCTTTCCCGTAAGAAGGGCCCTCTCTGAGCCGGGCCCGTGGCAGACAGAGCCAGCATGTTCACAGGAGGAACAGCTCTGGGTCTCCCCTTTGCCACTGCTGCTGTTTGCAAGCTGCGAGTGCCTCCCTGTGGGTCTGTGTGACTCGGTCTCCCCATGGTTTGGCTTTAGAGAGAGCTCCAGGCTGGGGAGCCTCCTGTGGCCACTTCTGAGAACTGCACGGGAGCCTGAGGAAAAGGAAAAACCGTGGGGTTTCTGTGGGGTTGCTTTTTTTTTCTGATTTTTACCAGCTTGCAATGCCTCTAGTTGCCATAAACTCAGCACTATAATTCAGGTCCTGTTAGAGCTATTCCCACATCTGAATAAGCTTCAACAAGTCTGTACATATCTTCAAGCTCTGCTCCTTATAAAGGCCATGCTCGGATCCCTGTTCACACTGTAGAAGAGTGCAAGAAGAGAGGCTGTTTTGTGTACAAGGCCATGTTTAATGAGAGATGACAAATGTCAGGCAGGGTATTTTCTCCAACAAAATCCCTAGAAAAGATGCAAATTCATCTCCTACCCATAGGTAGGTATTAGGGGGCAGGAGCTGGCATAGGGGAGAGAGTGCTAGAGATGGACCATGGCAACATCTTCCCTGCCAATGTGAGAGGACCCTCTGGCCTGCCCCATCTTCCTCCCTTCTCTTTTGGGTCAGGAGAAGTGAAAGGACTTTTCTGCACTGATTCACTGCCTGTATAACAGGGTGCAGAGGCCTATCAGCAAATTCAGAAATCTTACGCACTTCTAAGATCTCTCCCCCACACACTTTATAACGTATTTTCTCCCCTCCTTTCCCCTGGCTATGCTATACATAGCTCAATCTTTCCTGCTCTACCCAAAACAACTACCCCCAGACCCAACAGCAGGCTGTGGTGAGGGGGCAGGAAAGGAGGGTGCCTTAACCTCATTTGACTTTGGCGTGTGGTCTAACGTCTGCTGTTCTTTTCCACATGCTTCTCCTTCTCCCTGCCATGTGCCACACCAGCCCTGCTCCCCCTGCTCACTGTTTTGCGTTCCACTTTCCAGAGGAAGTGGTTTCTGCGGTAGGGTGTAGAGGAGCATCAAAAGGTGACCCAGATCTTGATTGTGGCGTCATGGAACTGGTGGTGCGTCCTCTCCCTGCCCTAACTGGGCCATGAGACCACTTCCACGTCCTGTCCTACTGTGTTATTTCCTGCCTTTGCTTTGCACTGCGGTTTTTCTTTCTCGAAATAAACAAGAAAACATGAAGTGGTGATGGGGGGGGCACATTGTGGTGGTGGGAGATTGAAAGCCTAATATCTGAAAGTATCTTTGAACTAGACCTACAAATTCAGTGTTTTGCAGATCACATACTAAGAGTCACTGTAGTCAAAACATTTAACTTTATCTGTACACTCATCCCCTCACTCAGCAAATCTTATCACTGGGGTCGTTTAACCAGGAAGAGAAAAGACTGAGATATGGAAAAAGAGGCAGCACACTGTCTTTCCTCCTTGACCATACAGCTAGGAGTAGGTTTGAAGTGCAACACAAAAATTTAAATTGGATATTGATTTTAAAAGTGATGCTAAAGGTAAATGAGCGTGGTAACTTTTCTTCCATGTCCCTGAAGGTTTCTGGAATGAGATTAATCAGTCAGAAATCTGTGAAATGCAATGACTTGCTTTGTAATTCAAATATGGTTTAGGCAGTTTCATCAGGCTGTTTCCCTGTGACTGGCAGACCTCATCATGAGCGAAATGTAAGCTTCAAGAGCTGCCTGGAATCTAGCATTTAAAGAGCTGTGAGCTTTCTACAGCTGGAGAGAAATGAGACTCACTGTTGTGTCAAGGGAGAGACAAGAGAATGAGTCCATGAACATCTGTACTATAAAATAACCAGGGTAGTAGACCTGGAAAGTTTGAAGTTGTTCCTTGGCAGGAAGGGTCAGTAACTTTCTGTCACCCTGTGACAGGCCACCTGCTAAACGGTCAGGTGGCAGCACCATGGCAGGAGTCCAGGGAGACTTCGTTGTGTGGCTGCTCAGCACTGTGGAGTCAGATCCTGTGGCAGGAATGCTGGCATGGTCTTCACACAGGGACTCTCTCCCACATGAAACACCAGGGCTTTTGGCCAAAAGCATTTGAAGCATGAGCCTTTCCAAAATCAGAGTTCCTTGCAATGGCTGTGAATCCAGCAGGGTGAGAAATATCAGGGGGAATCACCCCCACCAGTCTGGTGAGGCTTTCCCTGCCACTCAGTTTGGGCACTGGTGTGAGGTACGAGCAAGGTTCAAGCTTTGCAAGGAGGGTGTGTTTCTTTCAGAACACCCTTCTCATTTATCCCTCCAGAGGAATCTCTGGTGCTTCAGAAGAAGAAGGAGAAATTGATGTCACAAAAGGAGAAAATTTCCTTTCCAGTCTCACCAGTGACAGACTGAACCTGGAGACACAGGCCAGTCAGTTGGTGTCATTAATGCAAAGCAGGTACCTTGTTCTCCAGTGATGCTTGGGAATGGGGGACATTTAGAGGCAGGACACTTCAGGCTCCTGTGTTCCCCATAGCAGTAGATATCTGCCTTGAAGAACCTGGAGCAGTTACTAGTCTTCTGACGCTGGGCAAGCCATATTTTACCATTGTTTTCACATAGCACAGAGTCTACCCTTGGAGAAGAGGTGCTCTCTCCTCTGTTCCCCTCCCTCCAAGCCAGCCACACTGTTCTCACCCAAACACAGCAAGGATGTCCTGGAAAGGGACTTTGTAGCTATTGCCCTCCCCCGACGGTGGATCCAGCCAGTTATTGCAAAGAGCGCCTGGTGGCCAGGTCAGGCTGAAGAAGAAAGTCCAGACACCTCTTCCCTCCTTCACCCCAAAGGCCAGGCTCATTCTTAAAGCTCATCTGAAGAGTAAAACAAGCTCCTCAAACTACAAATACAAAAGACAAACGAGTCTTTTATTTTTGATAAGAATTGTTTAATAGCAGCCAAAGGCCTAAAGAAATGCCAAGACATCAGTGTGGTTGCCAGTACAATTCAAGAATTAGCAGCGTGCGAATTTCACATGGATGCACTGTTTCCAAGGAGTGCACACATAGACAGGTAAATATTTCAGTATAGTTTTGTGCAATGATTATAAAAAGAAATTGGGAAATCTAAGGTTGTCAGAACTAAACAGAAAGAACAAAAGTAGTCTGTATTTTTACTAAACACGAAGCCAAATCTTCAGCTGGTTTAAATTCAGAAAATGTTAAGGCCAGATAGACTTTAAAAAATACTAAAACCCAGTCTTTTGTTCTGTGATAATGAAGTGAGAATTTGACTGAATTCAGGACTTCTGGGAGACCTAGCAGCTTATCTTTTAGGATAAAAAAAGATACCTTGCTCTGATCTAGCAAAAGATAGCAGGACATGGTGCATAGCACCCTGAATAAGTCTCCCTTTGCTTTTCAGAGTGTTTCATTTGCAACTGAAATGATGTCTGTGGGGGTGCACTCTAAGATGTGCATACCTGAAAGCTACCAAAATATGAAAAATGCACATTCAAGTGCATTCAAGTGCACATTCAAGTTGCAGTTTTCAACAAACAACACTGCTCCAAGCAGAAATTGTATGTCATTTTAACAATAGTGATGTCTGGCAATTTATAGTTACAGCAAACTATGCTTCATGCAAACAAAGGCATTGTCATGCTAAATGAATAAGGCGGGGGGCGGGGGGGGAGCAGAATGCTGAAAATTTTAAGCTTATTTTTGAGTAGCTTTATAACAATGCAAATAAAGCAATTTAGACTATAATGGCTGGTGTGATATACAGAAACAGCAAGTGATATCCCTTGCAACAGGAATGCCTGTGTTCTCTCTTGCACACGATGCTCTGGTAAAGATTCCTCAGCAGATTTTTTTGGTGCTTCAGGATTGGACCATCTGGTTACTTTCATTCCTGTAACAAAAATAAAGGTATGTTAAATCATTATTTGGGATACAGTCGCAGCTACACAATTGTAGACCTGAAGTGTCTAGGCAATAGCAAGAGGAGAAAGAGACACTAAGCCAAAACTAATATATTAGGTCTAAGGTCTTAAAGTCAATAAGCATCAAACTTTCCCAGCTGGAGACTGCTCAGGGCATGAATCTGATGGATGAATGCAGACAAGGGAAGGGATGGATGTAGAAATAGAAGGGAGAGATATCTAGAAAGAAGAAAAAAGTTAAATCTGCATGTGGATAAGGAAAAGTAAATAGACTTGAGGGGCGGGCGAAAGCAATGATATGGCCAAAGGAGTGGAGGGATTTTACTGTTGGTAGACAAAAGGTGTATGGATAGACTGCATAAACAGCTATTACAGAGAGAAGGAACATTCATAGCTAATGAAATGATCAAGATGTTTTCTGTCAGAGGCCTTACCACCCCCCCCATGCATACTCACTTTTTTTTCCACATAAACATCGTCATCAGCACATTAAAAAATATTCCTTTCATTAAAATTATTTTCAGGCCCAGCTGTGATAAAGACAGCATGTTCAGGTTTTCATCTGTAAAAATAACAGAGAATGAAAGTCACAACAGCACTGAGACATCCTTGCTTCTAGACAGTCTTAAAAGCACTTCTTAATGAAGCTGTTCCACTTTGTGTGATTGAGTCAGCTAGTAGGATAGCTAACGAGACAGTGAGCAGGACTGTGTCACTGAAAGATTTTCATTTCTTCCAGTTGGTGTTTCAAGGGCCAGGTTTTCATTCAATAACCACTTAACTATGCAATATGCAAGTCTGCCAACCACCTAGCTGTTTTTAAACACAGTGTGTTATGAATCCAGGATGCTGGAGGCATCCCTCCTTCCTCTCCCTAAAATTTTTTAAGATGGGCAGGGGGAAAACAAGTTAAATTTTATTCAAAGACCACAAAGTCTATTTGGATTTTCTATTAATCTTAAATTACAAAGCCATTTTCATTTGAAAATACATTGATTTATATTGGGAAAGCAGAGAGCTATCACCAAAAAGTCATTTTATGTTTATCTTTGAAAACCTCTCTCTGAACTGACTGATCAAATCAGCCAAGTTTACTGATGAGTATTTTTCTGAAGTGGTGTTTTGGAAACATTTGGCTAACCGGTTTCTTTTCAGCAAGGCTGCATGTTTGCAAAAGTACAGCTATTCTGCAAACAGGGCACATGCAGAAGCAGGCTCAGCTCCTTTGATCTAGCAGGAACAGCAATTGCTTGGGCTCCAGCACCTGTTAGTATACTCCGACAGCCATGAGCTGAAGCAAAGCTTGCTCAGATGCACCGTATCTTTAGTGCAACCCTGCTTCTGAGCACACACTGCAGAAACCACCTGCTTATCTTTTGGTTCATTAGGTGTTTGTGCACCCCAAAATAAAAACAACTCTTTTGAAGGCTGAAATGCAGACAGACATCCGGTAAGGCTGACTCATATCAGTACCTTAAATCATTATGTGATGGGGAGCATTTGTTTGGCTAGTCCTACCAAGAGCATGTAGGCACTGACTACACTGGTCACGTAAAATTACCAGCTCAGATCTGGAATTAAACCAATGACTTCCAGCCTTGATGTTTAAAGCCTGTGGGGCCCTTCTGGAAATTGCCAGTCTGAGCTTTTTGCTCCAACAGGAATTCTGCAAACAGGGAACATTAGCAAAAACTTGGGAAGATATTTCCTTTAATCAGGCCAAGCTTTACTCCTAAAATGCTGTGTACATACCTGTCCTGAAGTGTAGAGACACCCCCGTAACACACACAGTGCTGGCACCTGCAGATAGTAACAATAAATTTAATTAATAACAGAAATGTACTTCTTCAGAAGTTCATAAAGATATCTCTACTTAGAAGAGCTGGATTAGACTTTCTGGCCAGTAAACCCTCCCAATAAACACTCATTTCTGCTGTTTTCAGGGCAAGCATAAAATATGATCTAATTAAACTTTAGTGTCCCATTGGACAAAGGAATTTCAAGCTTTATAGCCCCCCCAGTGTGATTTTAAGATCTCTCTGCTGTGACTGTACCAGTCTACTGACCCTTAATCTTCTTTCCACCAAGGAGGAAGGCAAAAGAAAACAGAGACAACAAGGCAACATTCCTCTGGAGTGTGGGAGCATGATTCAGCATTGCTTGCAGGGTTGGGAGATATGAACAAGTCCTGCTCATACTAATAGCACAGAGACCAGAGTACCTCTAGCCCTGTACACACATCCAACAATGCCATTACCACTTTCAGGATCCTCGCCCTCCAGTTCTCCAAAGCCCTCGTGATTTGCACCACACTGCATTTCATCTTTCTTGGCCCAGTAGGTTGACAGGTAGCTCACTTCCTGTTTGTTCTCGGATGTTGCCACCTCCACAATAGCACTTGTCTGCTTATTAGCTGAGTTAGGATTAAGCTTTTCAGGGGAGTAATCTGTGATAAGGCACATTTCCAAATCCTCATCATCTTTAGAGATCAGCCTGTAGACTGAAGGAGATGGAGTAACATCTAAAAATGGAGAAGAAACATTAGATGAGAGTAGGCAGTCATAGTTCCTTTGATCTTAACATACAGACACTTAGGTATGGAGGTTTTTCCATGATTCCAGTGGGAAGTTGCCTGATCACAGGGATGTTGTGCTAGGACACCTTTAGAGAACCAAGGCATCCACAACAGAAGATGCAGGAGCTATGTGAGACTTATGTTGACTTACATTGCGTGGGAGACACACAGAGTGGTCAGGCAGGATCCCTAGAGCATCTCAAATGATACTCATGTGGGCATCCACACCCTAGATGTCCATATCTAACCTGTCATTCCTCTCTGTAAAAACTTGTTCAACTCTACTCTGCAGCCTGGGCTTCCTTTTAGATCTTGGCATGGATGCATTCAGGAATGTGCCTAACAGGCAGAGAGCGCACTTTCTTCTTGCTTCACTGCTATGAGATGTAATGTGTCTGGAGAGAACTGGGCAGAATGCCCAGGGGCATTCTGCCTTTTCTGCAAATGTGTAGTCAAATCCACCACTGATATTCAAAATCACAGAATCACAGAATCACAGAATCGTATAGGTTGGAAAAGACCTTTAAGATCATCGAGTCCAACCATAAACCTAACACTGCCCAGACCACCCTTATACCATGTCCCTAAGCACCTCATCCAAACGGCTTTTAAATACTTCCAGGGATGGTGACTCAACCACTTCCCTGGGCAGCCTGTTCCAATGCTTGACCACCCTTTCAGTGAAGTAAAATTTCCTAATATCCAGTCTAAACCTCCCCTGGCGCAACTTGAGGCCATTTCCTCTTGTCCTATCACTTGTTACCTGGGAGAAGAGACCGACCCCACCTCTCTACAACCTCCTTTCAGGTAGCCCACTTCCCACTTCCTCCACCAAAATCCCACTTCCTCCACCTGTCCTGAGGGACAGTGGATGAACTACCAAGTCTTAAGGTGTTCCTTAAGGTGTCCTAAGGTGTCCACATTTATCACCGGTCTAGCTAATTGTGTTCCTACAGGAGAAAGCTAGGGAAGCCACTGCAAAGTAGGAACACGTGGTTGCATTTAGGGAAAGAAAGATTAAATAAATGAGTGTTTCATTATGTTCCACCACCTGACAGTGCAGTGCAAGATTTTTTTACTAAATTCTACCCTGCAGAAGAGGGGTTTGGGGAACTAAAGGCTGCAGATATAAGACACCTGGGGTTTATTTCTGTTTTCTTGCTTCAAATTCTGCTAGCAAGTCAGTTAGACTAGGATTTTCCACACATATCAAAACGCTACCTGTGGTTAAACTCTTCTTTGACATTTAGCTTTGTAAACTTGTACTCTAAACATACATTTCATCTTGTCCAGCTCTTGAACTCTGATTCTTTAAGAAGGTGCTTTCCTAAATCTTTGTTCATGCGTGATAGTAAAATGTTATGGGCATTGCAGTACTCTAATGATGAACAGATGAAATATCATTAAAGACATACTGTAGCCAAGATGCAGATTTGGGGCTCTCAGCAACCCTCTGGCTGTGTTTTCCACTGGACTTCACAATCACAGGTTTGAACCAGAGGTTCAGTTCACATTTATAAACTGACAAAGTCTTATCTTGTAGGGTTGAGAGTTTAATATTTGCTTTGTCCCTGTTCACACACCACACTGATAAAAATTGTAGAAATACTAAAGACAGCTTAGCTCCCAGATAAAGAAGTTTTAATTTCTTCCCACGGGGGAAGTTTGAACTAAATCTTGACTTTTAGAAACTGTCTCAAAATCTTATGCAAGTGCAGACCCTAGTTCTATCACTGAGATAAATGGTTTTCATCTGTTCACTTGCCAGTTGTCAGCACCTTAAAGAAATAGCCATGCTTCTTTATTAGTATGATCTCAGAAAAAAACTAATCCACAAAGCCTAATGATTCATTCTCTGGCCCTTCACCTGGATTGCAGATCACCTATCCCATCTTTGCCCCAGCTTTGAAAAATCTCATGAGACTGTCTCTTTCCCAGCTACGCAGAATATGGCCTAATGTATGTTCTCACTCCCTCAACCCCACTCCCCACCTCCCATACTCCCTCCCAGTTATTGTTTCAGAAATAGTTTTCAGTGATAGTTTGTTAGGGAGAGGAAGACATGAGCCGATAAAAAGCTTGATGGTAGATCCCTGTATAAAATACAGATGAACCAGGGTACATCATTGTCATGGAGTACATGGATACGAAAGAGAAGAGGAGGAATTGATCGAGCTGTTCTGCTTCTCTCTCATAATGAGTACTATGCTTTCTGAAGAGCTACATATCCACCTCTCTCCAAATTAGGGTGTTTTTCTCCCTTTCAATATGTGCAATGATTTTATCTTGAGCAGACAAAAAAATAAGGTCTGGTTTCTGCAGGCAGCTTCAGCAGCAGCTGTTTTGCAAAATACTCATTTCTCATTCTTGTTCAGAGTGGATGCTAGCTTTGTTCTGGTACTAGAGTCTTTTTCCGATAAGTTCCTTTGCATATTTGCACTGTTATGAAAGTTGGCAGATAGCAGTCTTGGTAAATATAAGCTATTATAACCACAGCACTGTGACCTATGTTTCCTGTTATTCTGTCTTAATGAGTTGGCATATGTGTTGGAGATGCTGCATAGATATTTATGACCTGTATTTGCAGGAAAGATTGAGAAGTAAATCATGATACTCTGAGCTGTCCACCCTGCCTAATTTAATCTTTATTGAAGGACGTATTCCAGGTGGAAGAACAGGAGCTGTTGGAATGCTATTCCTGACCAGTCTGCAGAGAAAGGCAACTCCAGAGGCTGATTTCAGGGAAAGAGTAGTAGAAGCCTGTTCCAACATCAGACTGAGACCCATGCCTTTTTTTCCAAACAAGCTGCAGTAGAAATCCTGAACTGGTTTAACACACAGCTTGTATTATACAGAGATTTATCTCATCTCCATTCCCTCCAAAGCAAACTCTCTGAATCTCTGGTCAGACTGGAATTGGTGTGATAGAGGTCTTTGATCCTCTTACCATTCCTCAGCCTGAGACATGATATTCCACAGCTAGAGTCAACCTGGAGCTATCGCCCAACTTAGGGGAAATATATACCCCCTCACACACTCACACAGGCTAAACTTGACCCCAGAGGAGCAATTCCAGTGACTTAACAAGCACTTTAGTGATGTTTTCTCGCTGTCCTCCAATGGAGGTTCCAAAAAGTCTACCAGAGGTCCTTTGTGAAATCTGCCAGACCTGCATGGATGCTAGGATGTCCATAGCAAGACTAGATGTCCACATTTAGTACCTGAACCCTTCTCTAGACTTCAGTGCTCGTGTCTGGAGGCACTCAGATAAAAAAAGCCAGGTCCTGGTCCAGCATCAGCCTAGTCATCCAAGGTACAAAGACTCTGTGCAGAGATTCGGTATGTGCAAATGTGAATATGCTGCTTCACTTACAGGGTTCAGGCATAATTCTGGTCTCCATCCCAAAAATGTGTTTGTCATTGCCTCTGTAATTACATTTGGGGAAGTCAGACTACCAAACCCATCCAAGGTCTTTCTCACAAACCTTTAAAAGGGAAGATTTCTAGCTGAACCAAAACTAAAGCTGAATTAATAGAGGAAGATACCCAGTATGTGAGGAGAAATCAAGTGTTCAATGGACTAAATAGTTCTCTAGTACCAAAACAGGATAAATCCTGGGCTTACAGCATGTGTTCACATTAAGGAAAAGTTGAGATGAAGTTTTCTTAAATTTCATATTGGGAAGCAATACCTGATTTGTGTTCATGTATAGATTTATCATGCATCACCTAAACTGCAGGAGAGATTTACTATGATCTCATCTGCTGCTCCTTTCAACAATGTTAAGGAAAGATTTTTGGGGGTCAGAAGGAGCAATTCTGCTTATCTAATCCACTCTTTAAAGCTCACAGATGAATGAGATGGCTTAACCCATCTGTGTAACAATTGTCTGGAAACAAAAAGACTTCAAGTGGCTGCTCATGAACCTCCTGAGAACCTCTGTCATTTTCACAAAATACTTCTGCATGCTTTTACTTCAAAAATCAGAGTGGGTTTTAATTGCCAGAACAAGTTTTCAATTTTATATGCCAGAGATTTAGTTTCTAGAAAAAAAATTCAGAGAATCATAGAATGGTTTGGGTTGGAAGGGACCTTTAAAGGTCATCTAGTGCAACCCTCAATTGAAATAATTTCAACTCAAAATAAAGAAACTTTCTGAATTAGAGATTAACTATTCATGTAGCACCAGCCAAAAAACCACATTTGTTTAATGAGTAAGAAAAAAAAAACCCACTCAATCCTGTTCTAAAAACAGGTGGAAGATCATTTTTATGTTGATATCAAAAAGTCAGAAGAACTTTTGATCTTACACTTGTGGAATTGCCTCAGATGTAGATGTCTATTTCACACCAAAATGATATCCTTTCCTGATCAGTCTATTTAATGGGTACATGTAATTAGATAACTTATTTGGGATCATAACCTTGTGCCATTTCCACAAATTATTCTCCTAGCTCCAGTATCCCACTCACCCCAGTTTGAATAATTGCAAATACTATAGTCTAAGTCACCTGGGAAATTTCTTCACAATGCAGTGTGAAACTAACACTTAAACACGAACCCAGATGTATCTCTGAATTTTTTCCCCTCAGTCTAAGGCAAAAAACTATTACTGTCTGACAGGACTCAGAAGTTAATGCTAATGATATGTCAACATCATTAACCTAAGACATTGATGATGCTGTCTCATTTCCCACTATTCCCAGTCTCCCTGCTCCATCTTCACAAGCACCCTGTTGAGAAATAGTCCTGGGTTCATTTTCTTTCAGCCTTCTCTCCTCCTTCCACTCTTCATCTGGAGTACATGTTCATTATCCATAAAGGTAGACCTATTCAGAAACACTAACCAGTGGGCACTGCTCCCACCTTCATACATTCATAGCCTGTCCTTCTCCAAATCTTACTCACCTGAGTTGACTCTAAATCTAGTCCCTCTTCCAAACACAAATTTACTGTATCTTTCAGTTTCCCACTCAACAAGAAGCCTTTGCAATAAATTCCTGCCTACGAGCTGCATATTCCAATGGCTCCTCATCCAAAATATGTGGGAAAGCTCTCTACCAGAGGATGACACACAAAGATATTTGAAATTTCATTCAATTTTTTCAGGTTTCTAAAGCATTTTAAAATATAACTGAGGAAAGGAGAGAGAGTTACCATGCATCACAGGTTTGGTTCCCCTTCCAAATACAATTTTTCTAGTTCCTGACTGCTCACAGTGTAACATCAGTTTTTACAAGTATGGAAGGGGACTTTACTTTTGGATTTTAAAACCAAAAAATCATGACATATTCTCTTAGTCTAGGAGTTAGAAAATCCAGTCTCTAAGCCACAGTCAGAATACCCTCCAGATATAATTTAAAGATGTAAAAATCAAGTCTGAAAACTTTAATAGCCAGAAACTCTATAAAAGTGTTAAACTTTTTATGTAGCATTCAGCCATGTGTGAACTGCTTGCAGCACTCTATGTGTGACTGCACCATGCCATGATTGTTAAACCTGTGTGAACATTACCATCTTCTCTAGCTGTTCTTTCCTGCATCTTGTCTAGCTGTTCTTTCCTTCACCGAGTCACTGCCACATCATAGCCAAGCACTCCTTGGATTCCAAGACATCATCTCTATTTCCACTGGTTTTTGGCAAGGGAAGCCGAAAAGAAGTTGGAATATGCTTCCATGAAAGTCCCTACTCTATCTACCCAATGAACAAATGATTTGCCAATCCTGGTGTTGATAGGGAACAGAAAGCTCAAACTTACTTGGGGTAACAAGAAGTTGGGTCCCAGTTCCAAATGCAAGTTTCACATATCCCTGATTGGCACACTGGTGTCAACCTCTACAAAAATGTAGACAGGTTTTCCCAACACATACTGACAACCAGGTCAACAGACATTCCAGAGCAGGGAATAACTTAAGGGAGCAATGATGAAACACATTGATTTAAGTCACCATCAAAGTACCAAAGAAATCTACTAGAAAATTATCACGATCAGAAACAGGGAGATCAAATAAAAAAATGTTCATTCATTCACTGGGTACAATTGTGTATTACACCTTTCAGGCCAATACTAGGAACAATCTGTGTTTTTCCATCTGTAACATCACCCAAAATTCCTGTTCACTGTGCCATGTAGTTAGGGCCACCGCCTTTCAGTCCAAGTTTTCTCCTGAATGTTTCACCATTTACTATGCACCTGGCTTGATCACCAGCAAGGTTCCTTTTCCTAATGTCAGCTTGTATCCTTCTCCACCCCCATAATTCACACGACCCAGGAAACCTTTGCAAGAACCCCTTTGACCTTGGTTACAGTTATCTCCATACCGGTTACAGTGGCACATTGTGACCCTGTCTAGATCTTAGAGCTTCACAGGCAGTTGCAAAGGCAATCTGAGCCTTCTAACCCTATTACTTCAGGATTCATATACTCTCACTTACTTAGATATGCTGTAGCAGAATGGCCTTGTATGGCCTTGTAGTTGCGACAGCTCAGCAAACCTGGATTCAAGTCCCAGCCATGAACAGAATCCACTTGCAATATTTGTGGATGATGCAGTATCTGTACATCAGACAAACCAGCTAAAAGGCAGTCCAATTCCAATTCCAACACTAATATTAAAAATGTTATAAGTATACTGTTCCTTGGTGGGATTCTGCTACAAGCAAAGACCAGCTAAAATAGTTGATAATCTCCATAAGTGGATATTTTCTAAATCATAGAATCACAGAATCATAGAATGGTTTGGGTTGGAAGGGACCTTTAAAGGTCATCTAGTCCAGCCCCCATGTAATGAGTAGGGACATCTTCAGCTAGATCAGGTTGCTCAGAGCCCTGTCCAACCTGACCATGAATGTTTCCAGGGATGGGGCATCTACTGCCTCTCTGGGCAACCTGTTCTAGTGTTTCACCACCCTCATCATAAAAAAATTCTTCCTTATATCTAGCCTGAATCTCCCCTCTTTTAGTTTAAACCATTACCCTTTGTCTACGCTACAGGTCCTACTAAAAAGTCTGTTCCCATCTTTCTTATAAGCCCCCTTTAAGTATTGAAAGGCCACAATAAGGTGTCTCCAGAGCCTTCTCCAGGCTAAACAACCCCAACTCTCTCAGCCTTTCTTCAAAGGAGAGGTGTTCCATCCCTCTGATCATTTTTGTGGCCCTCCTCTGGACCTGCTCCAACAGGTCCATGTCTTTCTTGTACTGAGGACCCCAGAACTTGATGCAGTACTCCAGGTGGGGTCTCACCAGGGTAGAGCAGAGGGGGAGAGTCACCCCCCTCAACCTGCTGGCCACGCTTCTTTTGATGCAGCCCAGGATACGGTTGGCTTTCTCGGCTGTGAGTGCACATTGCCGGCTCATGTCCAGCAATAGAAATATTATAGCCATTCTAGTATTTCAATGCATTTTCATCTGACTTATATCATCCATGACTTTGCTTGAGGCCAATGGAAGTGGCATGGATTTACCCTTAGGAGAGAACAAATCCACATGACTTACTTGGCAGAAGAGAAAAACAGGCTTTGTCTTAGCTTATCACAGAAATGCGTTTGATGGAAGAGCACTGAAAGCACATGCTTGCCTGCAGCTGCCTCAAGGAAGACTGCTTGGACAGCTGCCATGGAATAAATTCCACAGGTTAAGGTGAGACCTCAGGCCACTATGCTTTTGACAGGTGCCATTTCCCAGATCTTGGTTGTGTATCCACAACAATCTTGCAAATTAGGCAAAAAATCAGGATAAATGTACCTGGCAAAACCAGAAGTTTCGTCCCAGATCCAAATGTGAGTTTGTAACTACTTCCATAGTCACACAATAGCACGGGCCTCTACAATATGTAGAGTAGTATTGAATGAAACCTTCAACAATGAAATATTCCACCAAAAGAAATCCTATTTATCTCTATGATTAGACAGATCCATCTATCTAGGACTTTTCTTCCAACTGACTTTCTTTTCATGTGATGTTTTTCATCTTTCAAACTCCCAAACACCTGTTCCTTAATATTCCCCTCCATTGTATTTATCCTGTTGCTTCCAGAAAGCCACCTACATCACAAGTTGTATTGTTCATCTCATTCCTTGTCTATTTAGTCTGCCAGTCAGATTCCTCTCTCAAAAATTAGTTGATTTACTGTTACTTCACAAACCACCTACTGATTGATGGTGTAGTACAAACTCCATCATCCCATTCTCTTGGATTTGCCATCTGAATTAGTCAAGAGTGATTCCAGAGCAAATTTGCCATTTAGCTTTTAAGTAGAAAGCACACATTTTGGTATGCAATTTCTTTGTGGTAGGGAGACCATTGCTTCTACCATTAAACACTGAGGTTTCTGTATGCATTCAGGAAGCTCTTAGGTTCTGCAATGTGACCAGAGTGATATTTGAAGCAGTTGCGTACAGACATGACCATAATGGTAAATCTGGGGACATGTAAATGAACAGAGTCTTGACTTGTAGCTCCTTTAGCTTGCTGATAGCTCCATATAAACTTGAGATTCTTATTTTTCTCAGACGCTTTTGAACAGGGTCAAGAGGGTCATTTGAAATATGAGGAATTTCCCCAGAGGTTTTCACAGAATTAATTGTTCTTTATATTGCTGTGTTTTTTAACTTTCAGAATAAAATTATTTTGAAATTGTCTTAACAATCACTACAATTTTTAGAAATTGAAACATTACTTTTCAACGAGTAAACCTAAAGCATTTAGATATTAAATGCTTCTAAAAGTATTCTTAAGAAACTTGGAAAAATTGATACATTTACAAAAAAATATCGGTGTCTCAGGATCTGCCTTACTTTCTTTCCCTTTTCCAAAGAGTTTCAGACAAGAGAAGAGGCATGGGGTTCTGGGGGGATTTTTTTCAGACACTTGTGGCAGCAGCTGTCAAAGCACAGATTTTTCTCTTGTTCAGAGAAAATTATTTTGTGGTCAGGGTCACCTTTCCATCTTTCCACAAAAGTCATTCAGTAATGAATTTGGCTTCTTGACCTCTTTCCCCTCTGTCTGGGTGTCTATTCCACCCCTAGCTTTTAAGACTTCTCACACTGTTCTCCAACAGTTTCAGAGTTTCACTTCTAATGTGCTCCAAGCTTCACATGGATGTTGAAGGCCAAGGTAATTTCACAGTACTTAACACTAGTTGGCTGTGATTACAAACTTGGTAACATTCTCAAGGATAAGCTTGCTTCTTGAGCTTCCAGTATTTATATAATGCTTCACAACGTGACAGAAACCCACTCCCTGTCATTACAGCTTTATTGAGGATCTCCAAAGCAAAGACCCAATATGTGCTTATATTTTGCATCCGTATACAATTAGGAGTCTTGTTATCTTAAAATATTACCATCTACATACTAGAAAAGTCCTTTTTACCTGCTACAGCTTTATGAGACTAGTCTCACCACTCTGCATTTTGCTGGCCCATGCTGGCTTTCACCATTTCCCTTTGCTTCTCCTCTACATGAGGATTTTTTATTTAGGAGCCCACTTCCTGTTGACTGTCCAAGAAAAATCCTCTTGCATATGTAAAACTTCTGCTATGGCTAGTTCATCATCAGGAATAGGGAGGGGAAAATATATATGCAGCAATGGAAATCACTTGCTGTTATACCAGTTGAAAAATTATAGTCCTATTCCTAATATATTGTGGAGTGACGAAATAGGCAAAGTAAGTTGCAAAGTGAAAGAAGTACTTCCAAGAGGAATCACATCTGAGAATTCAGACATACCTGGAGAAACTGTGAGTTTGGTTCCAGCTCCAAATGTAAATTTGCTGTAACTCACAGTATTACACTGTGACACTATGCTTTGCAGAATGGTGCACTGGTATGCACATATGCTGGATTAAGACTTGAGAACATGGCAATGCAAGATTCTTATTGGAATAATCTAACCAACATTATTGGCCACCTCCTCAGCACATACAGTGAAATAAACACTTCCTTCAGCCACATTCCTCTGCCTGCTTAATCATTCCTGACACTCACTAGCCTAGCTATTGTCCACCACCTAGTTAGTCATCTGTTTATTTTTTCCCCTGTCTCCACACAACAGCAGCATCTGTCAATCAGTGTGTGCATATACAACTTTCCAGACAGTGTTTAGAAGCTTTCTGAATGCTGCTGCTGAGTCTCACCAGTCTGTGTTACCTTTCTGCTCTGTTCTCTCACAATGTCCACCCTCCTTTGCAGGCTGCACTTCATGTTGTATTAATTAATACTTGCTGGGTTCCACTCTGAGGGGGGGTGCTGCTATCAAATGTGAGCTTGTATCATGCCCCAAAGTCTACACAGTGGTTCAGCACACAACAGAAATCTTCCTTCTATCCTGTCCAGAACTAGGTCTTCCACAGCAGCTCAGGTTCAGCAGTGATGCTTCTACAGCTACACACACAAGCAAGTACTCGGTAAGTGCAGTATATAGTCAATTTTCCATTATCCAGAGCCACAGAGAACCTGAGTTGCCCTGGATAGTAGAAGAACCTGAACAGTATGATTATTGTGAGAAAGGCTGAAAAGAATAACGCAGAAACATCAACTACCAGAAATTGAATTCAGGCCATGCTTTCACAGAAGTTTGCATCTGAGCCAGTAAATGGAAAAACAACAACAACAAAAACCCCATCAAAACCCCCCCACAACCAAACCGCAAAAAGAAACCAGTCGGAGCCAAACTTTGGTCATTTAGCCAAGGGTGTCCAAATGCATCCTCCCAGTTTGCACAACTAGCTAGTTTTGCATGATAAAAACTGGCTTAGCATGCTGGAAGCTCTGTAAACCAAGTCATACATAACTGGAAAAATCCATTCACACAAAAATGGAGAGCAGGGCACAGTGCATCAAAACCTCACTCACTGGTTATGTCAAGCCCAGAAGTCCTTCCTTTAAGTCAACCCGTAAAAGACCCCTATATCTGAAGAGCTTGTAAATTAAATGGAGAATGAGATCATAGTAAATTCATTAGTTAATAAGCAAACAAAATCCAAGCATCAGTGACACCTCTCTACGATTCTTCCTGCAAAACCTAGACTGCAGTTCAGTTTGCTCTCCATCCCCACTCACAGTGGGAAAATAAGTTGCATGCACCTACAGAAGTTGCCCGTTTTTAAGTGTTCTCTCACAGGAAAGCTCCACAGCTTGTAAAATTTACGTCATTGCTCTGCATACCATCTCTCCTCTTCTACAACATCCAGCAGATACTATAGTAACCAAGAGATCACTGTTAACTACTGTTTGGCAACAGCGTGCTTCAGAACTACATTTCGCTACCCTCTTAGCAAACATTTACTTTATTTTAGGTGGATTGAATTTTTCCATTGAATAACTCAATGTCCCAAATCTCAGAAATCTTACTTGGTTTTACCACGAGCCTAGTTCCATGTCCAAACGTAAGTTGGTAGGTATTCATAGACACTGTGTTGTTTGCCATAGCAAAAACCTGTGTACACTCCTATCCACCCCAATAACTTTCCTCAAGGAAACCCCACAATTTCCCACGCACACGCTTGCAACATGTTACGTCTTACCTCCATGTCCATTGCTTATCCTTCTTCCTCCCCACACTACAGTCTCATTAATACCACAAGGAAGAGCCACAAGGCAATTCCCTTTCCACCTCCATCCTTGACAAATCCAAACCTGCACCACTCACTAAAGACCATTAGACTTTTTTCACATCTCTGTTCTTGTATTTCACTTACTTGTTTTCACTTTTCACTTGCTTCCTTTCCCCAGGATGGACGTTTTTCTGGTGTGTACTGGTTAAATAGGAAGTCTAACACTTCTTTCCAGGGAATACTAAAACCACCCCAAATTGCTCCACAGAGCCACTACACTGTTACGTTTGAAGCTAGAGTACAGTGTCATCTATATTGAGTCTACCTTGACTCAGAGAAGAGACAGCTCACCTGGGGCAATGAGAAGTTTGGTTCCACTCCCCCATGTGAGTTTTCCCCATCCTCCAGTACTAGCACCGTGTGACAGGTCTTTGCAAAATTGGCCTCTTCATTCAGCCACCTCAGTGGGTGTTGGAAGGCTTGGATACATTCAGTCATGGATCTGCCTCTGAGAGAAGCTATAAATACCCATACAGATTTCCACAGGCCTCCTCTAGCTCTCTCTGCCAAATACCTTTTTCCTCATTCAAATGCATGGGAATAACTAGATTTGATTACAGTCATCTCAGGTATCAGAGATGGGAAGAACTTACTCCTTAGTTAGCAGGGAACACTTTATGTAGCTGTGTTGTTATGTCCAAAATATGGTGCCTACAATTAGTCACTGCAGGTGGTTTCCAAGCCTGAGCCTCTTCCCACTAATCCTCCTTTCCTTCCTCATTGTCCGATACTTGGCTGCTGAAGAGCATTCAGTGTTTTCATTACAGCATGATGATTACCTTGCTTTTAACAAGGGCTGTGGCAAACTGAATCCCAAGTAGAAAGCCAAGAAAATATGTTTCTACAGGATCATGGAATACCTAAGTAGTATTCAGATGCATTTTCAAAACATCCCTTTACAAGGAAGTTTCTTTCAGTAAATAATGGAATAATCCCAGTTCCTCAGACCCCGCCTTCACCATTTTCCCATGCAATGGCCTGAATACTTACCGGCATTTTACTGACCATTTTGTTCCTTTGCCAAAGATGAACTTACTTGCTGACCCATAATTCACATCGTGATGCAAAGCTTATTAAAAAAAAAAAAAAAAAAGTTTTGCTTTCCAAGCCAAAACATTCTTTTCCTTCTCAATTTCCAAGACAAAGATTATTTTCTCCCTGGTTTTCCTAAGTAAATGCCAATGGTTACTAATACTGGTACTTTGAAGAAAAATAGGGGAAAAAAATCCACTGATCTCCTCAAACCACATCAATTTTCACAGGCACCAGCTGACTGTACTCTTCTTTCACACAGAATTTTCATGACTAAGTGCTCTATTATTCTTCATTGTTTGGTTGTCATTTTGCCTGTGATGCAGCATTCCCCACCAGACCAAGAGCTCAGAGAGTATTTAGCCAATTCTAGCACAATCAGGCACTGACTTATAGTATGAAGGTAACAGTCCAACTATCAAGATAAGTGGAGAAGACAACTGTATTTCTGTCTTCTTTCAACAACTCATTCACTATCACAACAGCAAATCTTCCCAATTGCTCAGCTTCTCCTATGGACAATTCTAAATCCAGAAGGTAATCAAAGCATGCATGCACACTCTGCTTAGCATGTTACTTCATTTAAAAGACAGCCTTGCCTCCTCTCAAGTGTGAATCTGGAGCCAGTGATCACTGTTTCTCTGCTCAGAAAAAAATGTGTTCCTAGACGTCATTTTTCACAAATTCCAACCTTCCTTGCCCCCCATTTAAGGTTTCAGGTATGCAGCAGACAGCTCAGAAAAAGACTGCACAGAGTTTTCTTTTTTCCCCCTCACCTTAGATATGATTGATAACATGGGCATTTTTTAAAGGCTTTTGCAGAAAAACCAGGAGAATTTACCTTAGCCCACACAGTCACAGAATCACTTAGTTCAGAAGGGATATCCTTGTAGGTGTTCAAAATCCAACTGGACAAAGTCCTGAGGAACGTCTTTCAGTTGATGCTGCTTTGAGCAAGGAGTTTGGACTAGATGATCTCCAAACGTCCATTCCAACCTCCGTGATTTTCTGATCTGATGAATGCTAAACTTCAAAAAACCTCACGTTGCTGGCTAAGAACATGTATAGGGGTGGTTATGGAGATTCAGTACCGTACTTGGAAATGGAAGTACGGAAATGGAAATGCACCATTAGTAATGAAGCTGCTTAAGATCCTCATTAGAAAAAAATGGGTCTATTGACTTTACAGTTAGGCCTGGCGCAATAGGTCCTGCAAAGACATTTGCAGACATGATCTCAAAGCCCTGTTGTGCTGAAGTGGCAAAAAGGGATGGGAACAACAACATGAACATGGTCTAAGGTCAGAGTAACTGATGAAGTCCAGATTCCTATCGGTCCCAAATTCCATCTACAGGTAGGTTTTTCTACAGTCCAAGAAATATTACAGTATTTAGATCAGTGCTATGCATTTCAACTAGCCATTTCCTTTTATTGCCAAGTCACAGCACAGCCTTAAGACAAAAATGTCGGGTGAGATTGCAACGAGCAGGCGTTAACCCACTTACTTGGCCAGATGGTGACTTTAGTGCCCGAGCCAAAGGTGAACTTGAGGCTGTTGTCACAACAGCAGAGCACTTTACAGAAACCCAGAGGGTTAGCTCCCTTCTGGCAACACCTCCACCAGTGGAGCTGTACTGGCAGCCTCCTCACTTACACCCTGGGCAAGCAGGATGCTCACTCTAAAGTGAAAACCTGCTGCATTTCTGCAGAGTGGATCAGTGGAGGGTAATTTCACTTGACTGGCTTTTTGGGGGGTCCTTCCACTTCTGGCTGTCTGCTCAGATGCACTAGGTTCCTCCTTTCACTGCGCACACCTTATCCAGGCTGAAAGCAAGTATCATAATGATCCGCAGCTTTTCTCTCCCTGGTTATGCTCAGAAGAGCAATCTACCTGCCTAGAGCTATTTCGCAGGACTATCAGGAAACATTTGCACCAAGCAGAAAATGAGCCTTGCCCAAGTTACCTGAAACTCCTAAGGTAAGGAACAGAACTGAACCCCCTTTCGCATATCCCCCAATGGCCTTCCACAGCCGTACTCAGTTACTGAGCTGAAGTTGTTCAATCAGTCTGGCTGTCCTAAATCACGCCTCTATTCCTGCTCGCTGCCGGACTAACAGCATCCCGGAGCACCATGTCCAAAGCACATTTTTCTAAATAGCAGAAGTCTACCACCTGGAAAAGCTTCTAGGCAGGAGAGTATCTTGAAATAGCACCTGTGTTCTCCTTCCCATCTGTAACGTGACCCAGAGACAACTTCGTCTACAGGGCGCTCCAGTGGACACTCAAGGACTTTGGACAAAGGACACACAGGAAAGCTACACACTCACTGGGTTGGACAGACAGTCTGGTCCCTGAGACAAAGGTCAGCTTGCCGTAGCTGGAACCATAATCACACAGCATTTCCTTCCATAACAAAAAGCCCAGCAAGCCATTTCAGAAGCAGCACCTCTCCCCAAGCCTTTGCCCAGCCATATCTAGGCTTGGAGAGCCAGCAGAAGGGTGACATGAGGCAGGAGGATCCCAGGGCAGGAGCGGAGGTTGACAGTCTGCCTGTGTGGGATGAAGCCAGGGCTGGGGCCAGAACTAAGGGGCACCTCGCAAACCTCTTCTTCCTCCTCCTGTCCCCACAGTGCCTCCAGGCTCAAGGCCTCAAATAAAACAGAAAGCATAGGAGCAATGTTGGACTTACATGGCCTAGCAGTGAGTCTCGTTCCAGGGCCAAAGACAGGTTTATATGCAGCAGCTACCCTAGTCACACAGCATTTCCTCTCTCAACAAAAACCTTCCCAGATACTAAAGCTGGGTACCCACAGCCCGACGAGACAGCATAAATGTCACTCGGAGTCAGCTACCTCCTGAAGTGAAGACCTCCCTGATCTGTCTGATCAAGAGCACCATTGGACCTATGGGTACAAACCCCATTTGGGAGGACTATTGCTTCTGCCCTGAGCCAAAACCTGTGCTGAAGGGAAGCATGCAACATGTAACCCCACAGCTGAAGAGCCACAAGCCCAGGAAGAGAGATGCTAGAAGGCCTCCTGCCCATTGGGTAGCGGGTAGCTTTGCCCCACATGGAATGAGACTACAAGAAAGTGGTGGCACTTACTAGGCAAAACCTGAAGTCGTGTCCCTTTGCCAAATGTGAGCTTGTTGTAGTTCACACAGTGGTTTTCACCTCAACAAGAACACTGGCTCATTCACGTCCTTAGTGAAAGGCAACCCCTACTCTTGGGGAGCCGAGCCCCTGGCTTTGTCCCCTGTAAGCAGAAAACTTTCAGCAGACATCCAGAAAAACTGTACGCTGTAGTAAACCACCATCCAGTGGTGCAAACTTCTGCCAGACTAGGCATGGTCCTCTTGCTGAGGAAAAGAAGGGTGGGCTGGGAAAGAAGGGCCCATTAGAGCCTGGCTCAGGAAAGGCCCTGGGCATCCTTGGCTCTGTCACATCCAGGAACGAGCCTGCTCAGCTCAGATAAAGGTAAGTGCTCAGGGAGTTGGAAAGGGTGGACTGGGATAACAAAGCACAAGACATACTCCCAGCTGGGCAGCAGTTGTACTTACTGAGATTCCCAAGAAGGCCTGTCCCTGCCCCCAGCATCAGTTTGTAGTTCCCTGCATTCACACAGTCCTTCACACCCCAGCAAAAAACATCAGCTCTCATGCCAGTTACTTTAGAAGAAAGCACCTATGTTCTCCTTCCCCTCTCATCTGTGTCCCAGATACAACCCATATGTCTACAAGCTGCTCCGGTGGACTTTTGACAAAGGACACACAGGAAAGCTGCACACTCACTGGGTTGGACAGACAGTCTGGTCCCTGAGACAAAGGTCAGCTTGTCATAGCTGGAGCCATAATCACACAGCGTTTCCTTCCATAACAAAAAGCCCAGCAAGCCATTTCAGAAGCAGCACCTCTCCCCAAGCCTTTGCCCCAGCCATGCCAAGGCTTGGAGAGCCAGCAGAAGGGTGACACGAGGCAGGAGGATCCCAGGGCAGGAGCGGAGGTTGACAGTCTGCCTGTGTGGGATGAAGCCAGGGCTGGGGCCAGAACTAAGGGGCACCCCTCAAGCCTCCTCCTCCTCCTGTCCCCACAGTGACTCCAGGCTGTCCCCTGGGTTGCTGTTAGTGTGGGAAAAGTCTGCCAAGGTGAGAGAAAAAACAAACAGTCTGATGGTGCATGTTCCCTGGAGCTCAGAGAGCATTAAAAGCATCAGGCACTCCTGCTTTGGTCAGCTAGCACTTACTGGGCATCACAAGGAGCCTTGTCCCACTCCCAAAGGTGCCTTTCTGGTAAGCACCTTTGCTCACACACTGCTTCCCACTGCAACACAAACCCTGCTGGGATGCAACGACATTGGAGAGCCAAAGAACCCTTGGCACAACTTCAGTATGGATGGGACCAGGTCTCCAAAGCTGTCTGGAGTGTCAGTGCTCTATGACACACACATCCATCTACGGACAGGGTGAAGGGAGGAACAGGCATGTAAAGAAGCTTTGATGCTGTAACATAGCTCGCAGGGAGACAATGACAATGAGACATGCCGGAGAACCTAGTCCTAGGGACACCTGGAGAACTGCACAGTTCAGTTCCCAAAATTATTCCCCACAAAACAACTAAGAGCAAGACAAAACAAAGCAATTCCAGTTTCCAGTGCAAGTTGCTGCTTACCTGGTATCACTGAAAGCACTGTTCCCTTTCCAAAAGTGACTCTGCCTGCAGCATTCACACTCTGACACATTTCATTACAAAAATGTCTGTCAGCCCTGCACATGCCCTCAAACACAAGGCGCTTGCATTCAGGCCACAGCAAAGCTCCCTGACACAACAGGTTCAAGTCCAGTGTCGTTACCTGGAACAAGGGAAAATCTATTCCCCAGCTCACTTGTACTTTTCAGAAAAGCATTTCCCTTTGCCTTCCTAATTGTTAAGACCCGTGAGTGACAACTCCAACCCATGGTAACGCTTTCCCAGAATCAGGAGGACCATGCATCTGAAAAGCCTGCTTATGTGATAGGAACCCACGGCAATTTGGGTGTCTGTGGGTTTCAAAGGCTGCTGTGAGATGACCGGTCAGGGACCATCGAATGGTGTACAACCTCAATGCCATACCAGCAACTGCTTAATGACAGGAATAACTGGAGCTTTTGCAAGGGTGTATCTGGAAGAACACAAGGAACGCCTCTGTTTCACTGTTCAGTTCCCAAGCTTTTCACTGCTAAACAACAAGGAAGAAGAGAAAAGTGAAGCAATTCCAGTTTCCAGTGCAATTGGCTACTTACAGGCTGTAACAGAAAGCACAGTTCTCTTTCCAAAAGTGACTTCCTCTGCACCATACACATTCTGACACATTTAATTAGAAAAAAATGTCCCTGTCAGCCCTGCTATTGTCCTTGTACAAAAAGCTATGGCAAATCTCTCCGATGCAACAGGCTCAAAGACGTGTTTCAGGTAAAGTTGCTCATCCAAGTGTGAGGTTTTTTGCATGTCCACAATCTCAGAGACTCCCCTGATGGCTTACATTCTCTGCATTAAATGAAATAGTGCCTATGTTCTTGTTCCCATCTGTAACGTGACCCAGAGACAAGAAGAACCTCTACCGGGCACTACGGTGGACACTCAAGGACTTTGGACAAAGGACATGTAGGAAAGCTGCACACTCACTGGGTTGGACGGACAGCCTCGTCCCTGAGCCAAAGGTCAGCTTGCCGGAGCTGGTGCCATAATCACACAGCATTTCCTTCCACAACAAAAAGTCCAGCAAGCCATTTCAGGAGCAGCACCTCTCCCCAAGCCTTTGTCCAGCTGTGTCAAGGCTAGGAGGGGCAGTAAGAAGGGTGACAGTGCTTCCCACTTCTACAAAAACCCCACTGGGATGCATTGGCATAGGTCAGCCTCTCCATGGGTCAGCTGGGACATTTGGAAGCAGGCATGTGGATGCTTTGTCCAGACAAACTGAGAGCAAGAAGGGTCATTTTGGACCAGCCTGGCACGATCACCATTGGACCTATGGGTACAAATCCCATTTGTGGGGACTGTTGCTCCTCCTGTCTTGGAGGAGAGCAGGCAGCATGTAACTCCACAGCTGAAGAGCCACAATCCCACAACGAGAGATACCAGAAAGCCTGCTGCCCACTGGGCTGGGAACAAGCCTGATCTGATCAGATAAAGCTAAGTGCTCAGGGAGGTGGAAAGGGAAGATTGCGATAACAAAGCACAAGAAACACCCCCAGCTGGGCAGCAATTGTACTCACTGGGCTTCACAACCAGGTGTGTCCCTGTCCCCAGCATCAGTTTGTAGTTCCCTGCATTCACACAATCCTTCACACCCTAGCAAAAACCACCAGCTCTCATGCCAGTTACTCTACAACTAATCTCCAGGAGATCAGCCCCTTCCCATCAACAGTAGCATTGTTGCATCAACACCATCAACTTGTTGTAGCATCAACACCATCAACTAGCATAACTGTAGCATTGATAAGAAATCTCTTGGGACTCTCATCTACAGGAAGGATGACAACTAGGATTCTGGTGCAAACAAGAGCATTATTAATTCAGCCTTTGTTCAGCAGAGCAAAGGACAACCACCCCCAGGGCTGTGCTAGACAGAGTAACCCACCCCAATTGTCACAGGTACGGATGGCCATGGCACGAAATGTCTATCCCTGAGCAAGGGGCTTCAGGACCCTGGTCTGCTTATGTGAAAGGCAGAGAGCAGGAGCTGGCAGGAGTAAGCAGAAGGAGTAAAGTCACGGCCTTGTTGAATCAAGGGCCCTGCTACTACCAGAGAAAGCAGAGCAAAAAGCCCCACAGATTGAACCAGTCTCCCCCCACTTCAGTTATGCTAGTTCATGACCGCAAAACTGTTCCACCAAGTGGAGCAAGAAAAGGCTTTAAATCTTACTGGGATTTATCCTTAGCTGAGTTCCACCTCCGAAGATGACTTGGTTGCCATAATTAGTCACACAGTGTTTGCCTTCACAACAAAAACCCTATAAGTCATGTCTGCCCTGCACTAGCTTATTCCTTCCAAAGCTGTCAATTGATGGCTGGGTGCTTCTTTTACAACAGTCACAGCTGGTCATTCCTTTCAGCTCTGGAAGAGATGACCCCTGTGTGCATCCTTGTCCCACGCAGAGAAAAGATGCAGGATTATGATCACAGCTCCTCACTCAGCCCTAAAAAATTGGCCCTAAAAGCAGAGATCTTCCCCTGGACCTTCCTGCACACACCTTCAAAATATCTTTCTTGGTTCTGGCTGCTATATCTCACACACACACACACACACACACACTCCATCCCTGTGCAGACCAGTTTCTAACACAGCTCGGCTGGGTTTTTTCCAAGTAGGGGATGCGACTTTCCTATCCTTACTCCTTCAGGCTGGGTTTCTACCTACAAGGTTTCACCATCAGTTGTGTCCCACTCCCAAAGGCAACTTTCCAGGTGGATGCTGAAATCATCCAGTGACACATCTACTAACAAAAACTGCACACAAATTCTAATGCAGAAAACAGTATAAGATTTCCCATAGAGATGAAGGGGGGAAACAAGATGCTCCTTTGGCGCACAGTGAAAGCCCCACCTAACACAGAGCTACTTACTGAGTTTCACAGAAAGTCTGCTTCCATGCCCAAAGGTGAGCTTGCCAAAACCTGCCGCTGCAAATTGCCACAGCCACAGCCAGCTTTACAACAACCCCACAGCTAGCAGAAAGGAAATACTGTCACCTGCAGAAGAGACTGACATTAGTCTTTCCCGGAAGAGTATGGAAAAAACGGTGAAAGACAAGGGAAATCACTAATTCCTGAGCTACGACAGCATCCTTCCCCACACATCAGGCTAACACACAGCTGCTCTTCCTCTGACAGTGCCCTTGCCCACAAGGGTTGCAGCGCTGCCTTTGAGCCCCTTCAGGAGTGGCCAGCGCTGCTCAGGACAAGTCTGTTGAGACATATGCATTTCTCTCAACCTCACTGCACTTACATGCCTTTGTAAAGAGCTTTCTCCCCTTCCCAAAGACGAACCTTCTGCCCTGCCACGCCTCCTCCCACAGCAGCTCACAGATTCTCCATTGCCAGAGAGTGGGCACAGGGTTGTTCATGCTCAGAGGAAAGCTTCCCAAAATTTACACCCTGACATTATTGCCATGGACATTTCTGCATTGCCCTGCAGGGCTAAAAAGTAGCTTTGACAGTACTCACAAGGCTTCACACTTAGCTTTGTCCCAGCTCCAAGGGTGTACCTGTTCCCACCAGCACTCACAGCAACAAAAGCCATTACACAATCTCCCCATAGCAAGGAAGCCGTTAGTGTGGCTGACAAGGACCTTCCCAACAAGGCACAGGGGACACTTCTCCGAAAATCATGCAGAGCTCAAGCTGAGATTTACTCTGTCCAACCACAACTCATTAAAGACTGCACTGAAGGCATTCTCAGAGCCTGTGATGGGAGAGAAGGCATTTCAGCTGTGCAAAGTGAAAATAAAAGGATGAATATAAAAGCACTCCTATTGCAAGAGAGGCATATGGAAGACCAATGGCAAGCTGCACACTCACTGGGTTGGACAGACAGTCTGGTCCCTGAGACAAAGGTCAGCTTCTTGGAGTCATAATCACACAGCATTTCCTTCCATAACAAAAAGCCCAGCAAGCCATTTCAGAAGCAGCTCCTCTCACCAAGCCTTTGCCCCAGCCATGCCAAGGCTAGGAAAAAACAAATTCTCCATGTCTCTCTCCTGCGCCTCTGACTTCTCTTTTTGGCCTTAAGCTGACTAAAAGTGGGAATGCAGCAAGAGAAGTCAGCATAAAGTGGAGAAGGAGGAGAAGCAAACATACCTGGAAGAACATGTAGCTTCGTCCCTGGCCCAAACTGGGATTTTGCTGCGTTGATGTTCACACAATGTTACACACCCCAGCAAGAACCCAAGGCTCAGCCTGACTCTGACCCCCTCCAGTCTCCTTTTGAGGAGAGGGATGAATCCCTTGGACAGGAGATGGCATTTGCCTTGGGAACTGCAACACCAAGAGGAGGGAAAGACAGAAACTCAGGGATGACTTTCCTAGGCTGCTTGGAGAATACCAGTCGTTCACTGGCACTGGGGCTTTTCAGGACAGACTGCCAAAATGGCTTGGTCTTGGTTTGTTGTGCAAAAGAGAAAAAGCACACTCTTGTCATTGGTTTTCTAGTTTAGCAACAACATAGGTTTCGCTGAGAGCTCAGTTTACCTTTCCTGTCTTGTGTGCTTGTCCTGTGCTGTTGCTGGAGCACAGCCTTAAGACAAAAATGTCGGGTGAGATTGCAACGAGCAGGCGTTAACCCACTTACTTGGCCAGATGGTGACTTTAGTGCCCGAGCCAAAGGTGAACTTGAGGCTGTTGTCACAACAGCAGAGCACTTTACAGAAACCCAGAGGGTTAGCTCCCTTCTGGCAACACCTCCACCAGTGGAGCTGTACTGGCAGCCTCCTCACTTACACCCTGGGCAAGCAGGATGCTCACTCTAAAGTGAAAACCTGCTGCATTTCTGCAGAGTGGATCAGTGGAGGGTAATTTCACTTGACTGGCTTTTTGGGGGGTCCTTCCACTTCTGGCTGTCTGCTCAGACGCACTAGGTTCCTCCTTTCACTGCGCACACCTTATCCAGGCTGAAAGCAAGTATCATAATGATCCGCAGCTTTTCTCTCCCTGGTTATGCTCAGAAGAGCAATCTACCTGCCTAGAGCTATTTCGCATGACTATCAGGAAACATTTGCACCAAGCACAAAATGAACCTTGCCCAAGTTACCTGAAACTCCTAAGGTAAGGAACAGAACTGAACCCCCTTTCGCATATCCCCCAATGGCCTTCCACAGCCATGCACAGGTACTAAGCACAAGTTGGTCAATCTGTCTGCCTGTTCTAAATCATGCCTCTATTCCTGCTCGCTGCCGGATTATTGGTATCCTGGATCACCATGTCCATAGCAAGTTTTTCTAAATAGCAGAAGTCCACCACCTGGAAATGTTTCTAAGCACAAAAGCACCTTGGTTCTCCTTCCCATCTGAAAGGTGGCATGGACTCAACAAGTTTGTCTACAGGGTGCTCAAGTGGACACTCAAGGACTTTGGACAAAGGACATACATGAAAGCTATGCACTCACCTGGTTGGACAGACAGTCTGGTCCCTGAGACAAAGGTCAGCTTGCCATAGTTGGAACCATAATCACACAGCATTTCCTTCCATAACAAAAAGTCCGGCAAGCCATTTCAGAAGCAGCTCCTCTCCCCAAGCCTTTGCCCAGCCATGTCTGTGCTTGGAGGGGTAGCAGAAGGGTGACAGTCCCCACAGCAGCACAAACCCCACTGGGATGCAGTGGCGTAGGACAGCCTCACCACAGGGCAGCTGGGACATTTGGGAACAGTCATGTGGCCATTTTGTGAACAGCCATACGGAGAGCAATAAGAGTTATTTTGGACCAAGCGGGCACATTCCCTTAAAGCAAAGTCCATCGCTACATATGGTCACACATAAATGACCAAACATCCAGCCATGCTGCTGCTCTCAACCACCCCAAGAAAGGCCTCAAAGTAAACAGAAAACATAGGAGCAGTGCTGGACTTGCATGGCCTAACAGTGAGTCTCCTTCCAGATCCAAAGACATGTTTATATGCGCCATCTCTCCTGGTCACACAGCATTTCCTCTCTCAGCAAAAACCTTCCCAAACACTTGGCAAAGGCGGGCACCATCAGCTCGACTAGACTGTGCTGACTGTCACTCATAGTCAGCTACCTCCTGAAGACCCCCCCACGACCTGTGTGTGGGATCAAGAACACTGTTGGACCTATGGATACAAACTCCATTTGGGAGGACTATTGCTTCTGCCCTGAGCCAAAGCCTGTCCTGGAGGAAAGTAGACAGCATGTAACCCCACAGCTGAAGAGCCACAAGCCCAGGAAGAGAGATGCTGGAAAGCTCACTGGGTAGTGGGTAGCTTTGCCCCAAATGGAAGGAGACTAGAAGAAGGTGGTGGCACTTACTAGGCAAAACCTGAAGTCGTGTCCCTTTTCCAAGTGTGAGCTTGTTGTAGTTCACACAGTGGTTTTCACCTCAACAAGAACACAAGCTCATCAATATCCTTAGAGAAAATGACAACCCATGCTCACATGGCCATGACACAAAATGTCTGTCCCTGAGCAAATGGGTTCAGGACCCCACACTTCTTATCTGAAAGGAAGGAAGTAGATTACTGACAGAGTTGAATAATTGAGGGCATACCTTAGTAGACCTTTCTTCAACTCATACAATATATCACTAGTATGGGGTTTTTTTTCTCTTTCTTTTTTTATACAATATTGAGCAGAAAATGGTTTAAAACTTACTTGGTTTTACCCTTAGCTGCACTCCACTTCCAAAGGTGAATTTGTTTCCATAGCTATTCACACAATATTTGTCTTCAAAAGAAAACCCTTTTTTTTTCCTCCAGTAGCTTATTAGTTCCTGCTTGGCATTTCTTTTAACTTAGTCTACTCAAGTAAATTCCTTGGGAACTTTACCTTAGATTTCTTTTAAAGATTTTCCTAGTTGATGGTCTCTCGGTTTTGACGGAGATGACCACTGACTTCAAGTTTTGTCCTTCATTCATGCGAATAAATGCTACAAGGATTAACAGCAAAATTCCTCTTTCAGCATTAGAACAACATTAAAAGCAGAGATCTCCCCATGGACCTTCCTGCACATACTGCAAATCTTCAAAATACCTTTCTTGATTCCCCCAAAAAACAACACCTTGCTTGTTCAGATCTCTTTCCAAGACAGCCCAGCTTTTTTTGTCAAGGAGTGAAAACCTGGATGGAAACCTCTCTGTAGCCAGAAGCAGGAGCAGCAGAACAAAAGGTAAGACAGTTTTCCCAGCAGAGACAAGAATTGCAGCTTCTGAGAATTAATGAGGACAAGGTTCTGCAATGGAAATAAAAGGACAGTGAGTGTCCCTGCAGGTCTGGGAGATTTCTTGGAACATGTAGTAGTGAAGAAAAGGAGTATTTTGGGTAGGACTCCTCTCTCCATGTCTAGAAAGCTATAACTGAGTCATTTGCTTATTCTTTTTGGAGAAAAAGAAACATCCAGCATACAGTCCATTGGGACAGATACGCTCTCTCTGCCCTCTCGCGAGGACAATTGAGATCAATAGAGGCTGCCCAGAAAATTATTATTATAGTCATCACTCCAGAACCTGCATTAAACTCATTTTGAACATTCACAAATTTTATAGCTCTCAATGACGCATACAACAGGAGAGTCCAGTCCTCCAAATAGGTATTTAGCTTTATAATTATTTTTTTTTCCTTCATCAAGGACAACCTTGACTTTCGATTGCCCACAGAAGGAAAGAATAATGGAACTGTAATGGCTGTTTCACAGAAAGGGAATTAGGCTTTCCTATCTTTACTCCTTCAGGGTTTCTACCTACCCGGTTTCACCATCAGTTGTGTCCCACTTCCAAAGGTGACTTTCCAGTTGGATGCTGAATTCACACAGTGACACATCCACTAACAAAAACCACACACAATTTTTGGTCCAGACAAGTATATGCATTTTTCAAAAGAGATCAAAGGGGAAAACAGATGTCACCTTTGTCACATACCTTTGACTCCACATTAGGATGTCTTTCTAGTTGCATGCCTCTGATCTTTCCATAGAAATGCAGATAGAAACAATTCTGAAATGCGTGAAGTAGAAAATCAAGCCCATTACCCTGTTAGCATAACACAGTTGAAGCTCCTTGGACAGTTTTTAAGTAGAACATTTTTTGCGTCATTAGGAGGGCAAGGGAATCTCAACCTTGCATTTATAATGCAAAACAACTATTTGTTTTAAGATATACCTGATTTCATAATTAGTTTTGTGCCTCTCCCAAAGGTGAGTTTCCAGAAAGATTCAGTTGTTGCACAGTAATAAGGCTCTATACAAAAGTTGTAGAGGAAAGAAGCCTCAGCCTTTAAAAGCCAGAACACACTGTTAGACATATCGAAGTGGGATGAAATTGCCACCATTTTTAAAAAAAACTAGCTATTTCTAAAACTACTCATGGTCTAAAGGAGTTTTGACAGATCAGCCAGCTAGTCAGTCTCAGAAGCTAAGCAAGGAACCAGACCCATAAGAGAAAGAAGCCAAGAAAAAATAAACAGAAGGAAACTCCCAGAGAAAACCAATTTAAGTTCCTAATTTTTCTTGTTTATTCAGTTGGCAGTGAACCCAGTAAGGGATCCAAACCTAAGTCCCAGAAGCCAGTTTCACCTACCTTTTGAGCAAACAAAGGTTATTCATGAACACTAATCTCAAATATATTCCCCTGTAGGGTTCACCCTGACTAACGTGGTGCTTGCACCATACAAAGGTCATTCACTGATTTTAGCAGAACAATAGCAATTCCTGACCTGTTCCAGTCACATCAACATGACAGAGAAGTTAAAAGCTAATTGTTTAGAATGTGCTCTTCTTCCCTCATGCCCTCTTTCCTTCGTATTTTAAAGAAGCTCTTCCCCCTGTATTTTAAGGAAGATCTGACAAAAGACCTAAAGTACTCTGTCTTTCCCAACCATATTGGTGAAGAGATACCTACTGGGCTTTATCAGCAGCCTGTTTCCTCTTCCGAAGATGAGTCTGGCTGCATTTCCTGAATACACACTGTCAAAAGTTCCCTTACCAAAAACCTCATGCTCTTCTGAACATTTCAGGTTCCATGGCAGGAGACTCTAGTCATCGGAATAAAACTGTATGTACAAAACACCTGTTAGATATCCCCACAAGATGAAGGCTGGGTTGTCTCTTCTCTGTCTCCTAGCAAGTTTCATGTCAAATTCTTTTTACAGGTCAAGAAAGATGAAGTACCCTGAACATGGGATGCTTTGGCATAGCCAGGAATAAACTAAGACCCTCTCTACAGAAATCATACATTTAACATTTATTTTCAAAGTTGTGCCTCGGTAAAGAGAAAGAAATGTTACAAGAAGCACTTCACTCCCCAGTCCTGAACAGTTTTGCAGGGGAGGATGTAACTGAGCAGTCAGAATGTCTGGCTAGGACACCTGGTCCAGTATTTCACAGGAGCAGAACTTTGCAGGCTCTTCTATCTCTGTTAATGCATATTAAAGCACTTTTTTATAGGGCAGAGACTTCCCAATTCTCTGAAGAGCCATCTTCTTGTTTCTCTGTTTCTTGCTCATGTAATTCCACACATGGGTAGCTCTTGAGGTACTCTTCAAAAGAGATAAACATGAAAAGCACAAGGAAAATCCATTCTTTTATACTGTCTGCAATGGCTCTTTCTACAAGGAATGCCATAAAGCTTAAAGAGCTTGCGAAATGAGACAATTCTTTACTTTGGGGAAAGATTTGTCACAGCTCTCTGGCACTCCATACTGATTTACACTGTTTTGTTTTGCTGGGAATCTAGTCCTTGATTCTTTTGTGTGAATAGAAACCTTCCACTGTAATTACTGTAAGAAGGACTCCTCTCATAACAGCTACTCTCCATAAGGTATTACTGTCAGACCTTACAAAAAAACCCAGACTTATTCTTGCTGCTGTCTTTACACTAAATGTTCCAGCCACACTATCATTTCAGCCTGAGAAGCAGTAGATATGGAAGGAGATTCCCTTCCCAGGATCATTATGTACTACCAGTTCCAAGCATCAGGTTCTCCAATACTTCTCAAGATACTTTTGTTCAGATCATGCACTTACTTGGTTTAATGCTGAGCCGTGTTCCTTTGCCAAACTGCAACTTGTTATAACTGGTTCCTGAATTCACACATCATTTAATTCCTTTGCAAAAACCTTTCCTGCTCTGCAATTATACACAAAACAGGGAACCACCTTATCTGTGATGATTTCTGGACAGGAATGAACCAAAATGATCCTGTCCCAGACTTACTCAACCCAGCAAAGAAAATCTAGGCATATATTTGAAATCTCATTAAAACGTTTCCATTCTGTAAGCTACCTGAACAGGAAAATGCTTGCACCCTAACTACAAGCCTTTGTTCTTTGTTCCTCATGAAGGGTTCAGATCTTATATGCAGACTAAATATAAGGGAGAGAAAGAAAGAGAACTTGCCCTTGCAGTAATTAACCATACTCCTAATGAATTTCTGTGACGGATATACATGTTTCAGCTATTCCTTGCACATACTGTGTCATCCCACATATATTTAAGTGGATGACTTGTTTATGTAAAGTTTTTAGAAATGCAATAATGTAGATGTCATGAATGCAACACCACGTAGTCCTTCTTTTTGCACCCCATCAGGGCATAAGTCACTCACTGAGTTCTGAATAGGATCCAGATCAAGTCAAGTCTGTAGCTGAATTAACCTACACAATGTGGTGCCCACTTGCTAAGAGAACCTTGGGTTTCTTCGTATCATTTTCTACATACCACTTTTCATTACCAGCATCCCCCCCCCAGTATTTTCTGCCATTTGGAAAAGAGAAATGCTTGTCACAGTATTCAGCAGAACCACAATTTCTCACCTATGAATCTAAGGCAAAATCTGCCAAATACCAAATCACAAATCACAAATCAAGAATCAGGACTAAGTTTATTTAGCCTGACCCCTACATAACACAGGCAGGAAAACCGAGTGTAAGATTCCTACAGTATTTGAGATTGTCACAACAGAAGAAGAGTGACACTATAGATTGGCATTATGGACCAATAACTTGAGCCGGGTATATTTCCAAAATAGCTTTGGAAAACTTCAGATATTCTTTGCTTTAATTCAGAGCACGTGAAACTGGCCCTTCAAACTGTACTTTCATGCCCTTCAGTAGATTTGATCACCTTACCCTACTGAATCTAGGCCCCCGGCCTTTGACCAGCTTCCAGAAAAATGCCTTCGGAAATTTTATTTCCTGAAAACATACATTCATTAGAATAAACTGCTTAATACCACTGAGTATTTGTCTTATGATTTACATTCAGTTTCCAATTTCTCTCCCCCCACACTTTTTCTTTGTCTTCAAAGCCACATAGATCTCCACATCTTGAAGAGTATGAAGAGAAACAGGTAAAAAACCTGAGTGTTGTTAACTAGACTACACTTACTTGGTGTCACAACTGTCCCCCTGTCCAAATATCTGCTTTCTTCCTCCTCCAGTTGCACTGCCTGAGAGTCTTCTACAAAAATCAGCCCTGAAGTTTGAACTTAAGAATTTCTTGTCTAAAAGCATCCTGGTGAGTCCCAGGACCTGACTATAAAGAAAAAGTTGTGCCTTTCATAGTACAAAATGGAAAAAAAAAACAGTCATATATAGATAAATATTTTATGGGAAATGCTTTCTGGACTGTTTTTCTTCCTTTTGTTCTCAGGTATTTTCTTTAAACTAAAACTGCAAACTGGAAATTTCTTTCCTATTAACAAGATTGTTCTGATTTTTCTAGTAAATGAAAAGAAAGTTCATTTTACTTTACTGATTTCTGTTTCTCGGGTTTATCCGCCTCTCAACTGCAGCACAAATGACCATTTTATCACAGGTATTCAATAGCCAATGAAGTCAATCAACCTAGTAGAACAAGATAACATTTTAAGTAGCTCGAATATCTAAGCCTAAAAGGGAGGTCCATTAAACTTCCAATTAGTTCTTAATTGCTTAGCTTGGACTGACAATGCAGCAGTTTTGAACTAGCATTGCTAAAGTCTCAAAAGAGGTAGGAAATTAGTAGCTACTTGTCTTATAGCCCCTGAAAAAGTCTATGCACTTTATCAGATATTAGCTTGGAAATTAAAGTCCAGCACTGAAGGGCTTGAATACAAACTTCTTTATAAAAGTACCTCATTGAAATTGCAAGGGCAGAATGTAATTTAGCAGAAACTTGAAGTTAGCCTGTCTGATTTATACTGCTGCACACTTCTAGGAAGAATCTGAATTCATCATTAAATCTGAATCTCTGGGAGAAGATACCTATGACCAAAGCACAAGAACATTTCTGCATCCAGCTCTGCTGAGGACACAGGAGTCGCACTGAATGGACTCTCACTGGATCTGGGATGTACTGAAACACTATGATCTGAGATCACTATTTTTACTGGAAGACTTACTTGGAAGCACAAACAGGTGAGTTCCTCCACCAAAAGTGAACTTTCCATAACCACCAATCACACTGTGACAAGGTGTTTTACATAAACCATTACAGGAAGAATTTAACAGATTCCTAATCACCACTGAATGATAGAGTTAAATATTGCCCTTCCAAAATCTTTAGAAGCCAGTATGAAGCAAAATGTCTTGCTGTGCTGATGACTATATCCACAGAAATTTCCTTTTGTTGGTTAAAATTTTGCTAAACCAAATCTTATCACAAATGGTATCAATTAATACTTTACCATCCACATCAGTATATATTTTGGGTCTGTAAAAGCAAACAAATTTTACATTTCACTGTTTTTTCCATTTAAGATATTTCAGATGAAGCATGGATACAAAAATATTGCATTGCAACATTTCTCTGCAATCATTATTGTGCCAATATATTAATTTTAAAAATATTAAAAAGATTTGTCTGAATCATTCCACATCGCTTCCCTTGTAACACAGTACATTTGGGAAGGCCATGGGATTGGCAAAAGAAAAATCAATATTGAAAGATTTTTCAGTCTTATGGATACTCACCAGAACAGAAACAAGATTTCCTAAACCTTCAAACAAATTAAATGCTTAAAAAAACAGAACATGGAAAAGTAATTAGTAAAATTGGGTTGATATGAGAAGCTGAACCTTGGAAATGGAAGTTAGGTTGTTAGTGTTTATATATGAAATTCTTCAGTTCTCACTTACTTGATGTTACAACAATTCTTGTTCCTTGTCCAAATGTTAATTTCCCAAAGTTTCCTGTATTCACACAGCCAGCAAGTGCTTTACAAAAACCACCCAGAGAAAGATATTTCCCTTCTTAACTCCTCCTTTCCTAGAAGAGAAGTTAACTAAATGCAATTGGGAGTATTAAATTATGATATCCATAGTTTATTACTGAATTAGACTCATGGTTTAACTAAAGACATTACCCTCAACCTGTTTCATATAATTGTGTCCCTTTCTTTCCACTTTAAACTGGAAACTGATTTCTTTCCCCAAGGAATAATTATCACTCTTAACTATACTACTTTCAACTATAAAAACATTTACAAGGCAATTCTTCACTAGGAAAAAATAGCTGTTTTTACCATTAGTTTATTTCCATTCATGAAGGTGAATTACCAGTTGCAGGGAGAACTCAGAACAACGGTATATGCAGTAACAAAAGCTTTAATGAGCTTAGTTTCTACCAGTACCTCGTTTGCTGGCAAACAATCAGCTCTGGCTTAAAATCCAGAGGTAGTTGCTCCCTGTGAACATTGTCAAAACATGCTGCAGCCAAATTGCTTCTACTTCTGTTGAAGGATTGTGTCATATCTAAGCACACAGGCACGAATAGTCTCATCCAAACTATCGAGCTACTATAGGTGAGATGAAACTTGCTTTTTGTCTGACTTTTGGAAGTTATCTGGAAATAAATGAAAATAGGTATTTCTGGAAAACACTAAATTCTTACTTGTTCCTGTTGAAGATCTGATTGTCTGTCTTGGGACAAAAATCTGTGCATACTGATATTTTCTGAACACTAAAAATGCTGGATGCCAAAACACTAAGAGAAATAATTGCTGGAAGCTAAAGACACTCAAAAATAATTTTCATCAATAGATTTCAGTGATCAGCAGCCCCAGGCAAGGACATTCACAAATTCTTAACAAGCTTTGATATTCCAGTGCTTTTAAAACCTAAGTTATATGTAAATTAAAAGCCAAATTTCTTGGAATACTGAAATGTAAGTACTCATATGTCATTCCCCATTTCCATTCTGGAAACTTAGAATAAGACAATGACCCAAATCTTCAGTTAAACTCTATGGGGAACTAGTATTGGACATCTGTGGCCCACATCTGTATCCATGCGAACCTCAGAAACACAGGCACTTGCTTTCTAAAGCCTTTCACATTTCTTTTAGGCTCACATGGCTTTACTTTTAGGTGCATTCCTCTTCCACATTTAAGCTCTTGTTTGCCACCTCCAAAGTTACACCCAGCAGAGATATATCCTACACATGTGAGTTATCTAAACTTAGTACAGATGTCCTAGTGTCCCTCTATAATCAGTAGAAAAGCACAGGCATTTTTCAAGCACAAACACAGGTATTTTTCAAGCACAGTTCTCATCTTGAAGATATTAACTCTAAAAAAACCACCTCAAAATCCAGTGATGAAGATAGAACCAAAATCACCTTGGGCTAGCAGATTTGACCTTGAATGCTTTGTATTAAAAGGAGTAAACCTGGACTCACAAGTCTGACACTTTCAAGATGAACATTCACTTATTCTTCATCTGAAATGTGACACATCCACTAACTGTGGAAACACAGATAGTTGGAAAGTTTCCCATTAAGGGAAGAAATTATCTTTAAATCCCTAAATGCCAAAGCTCATCACAGCATCATCAAGCTCAGTTTTTGAGATGTTAATTTCTGGCACTTACTTGGATGAACAGACAGCCTTGTCCCCTTTCCAAAAGTCAGCTTTTTGTAGGCACCTATGGAGTTTCACTGTGACAAAAAGCTTTACCAAAAATGCTGACAGCAGCTTTTGACTCAAAGGAGTTTTTTAACTTTGATGTGTATACATAGATCTCCCGGGTGTTTCTTCTCAAGCTTCCTAGAACAAAACCCAAATTCTCATGACTATTCGCGACTGTGAATCCCACTACTGTGGGATCCTATCTCACCAGCCCAGCTCATATCTATCACAGAGGAGACTGTAGTTGCATCCTTCTATGATAACAGCAACTGTAGAAGTCAGGATGATTAACTGTAACCATAAAGATGGATAAGAAAAAGCAAGACAGGAGTGGAAATTTTGCTATAGCACTTCCTCCATCCACCTCAAGTTAGTGCCTATCTTATCGCAGCTTACACCAGCCTGTAACATTGAGGCATCTCACATTAAAACCATCTAAACTCCTCATCCAACAAAGCCTAAACACAACAATGATATTTCTTCACTTTGGCTGTTTTTTTTCAAATGCTCCCCATCCCCTGCACCAAAATGGTGACCAAGCCTTAAGGATTTATTCTTCTCTAAGATATGAATTTGCCTCTGTTCTCACATTCCCATTCTGGGGAAAAAAACCCAAAACCACAACCACAAACCAAAAATACAAAACCACAATCGTCCTTTGTAACTAAAATTGTAGACAGACACTCTACAAAGCAACTCAGTCCCACTTTCTGCCTCTATTTTCATTCCAATAGATGTACAGAGATTCCTAGAAACTGGCATTGCAGCCCCAAAATTCAGTATTATCTCTTTCTTGTCTGCGCATGACTAGCTACACATCCATAAGCCTGAAAACTTCCATCAAACATAAAGTGGAATATACTCAGATAATTCTTTATTCTAACACGTGGCTTTTTTCTTCTTCTTCCATTATACTCACTTGGTTTTAGCTTTAGAAGAGTCCTTGTCCCAAAGCTAAGTGCATTGCCACTTCCAGCATTCCCACTACAATGGAAGTTATTACCAAACCACCTCAAACTGCCACTCAGAACTCAGATTTAAAAATCTGTGGAAGCCACCAAATTCCAACCAACCTTGTACTGCTGCTCAGTAGTTACTCTGGAATGATCAGGTTCTTCAGTATTCTTCAGACTTACTTGAATTTATTGTTAAGCTGTTCCTTGACCAAAGATTATTTTTCTCAAAACTGCTATATCACAACTGTAAGAAACTTTACAAAACCCTAAGAAGCTTTACAAAAACCTGAACTTTAAACTTGCTGAGTTTTCACAACTTAAGCAAGGAGAATTACTTGTTTCAGATTGGTGCAAAACATGCCCTGTTCTTTAAGGAAAATTCAGAGTATTACTTCCAAGATCTCAATCTAGAAAAGTTGTTTGAGACAACTACATGCTTCTGCCCCCACTACTTTCTTTCTCAGAATTGTCTATTAGACTTCCACTGTAAAACTACAAAAGCACATAATTTTCTACTACAAGGGGCACCCTACAGAGCTGTACAGTCTGCTATAGTGACATTGAGAATTAAAACACTAAGGTATGTTAAAAGCGGTCTTAAGTGTTCACTCTGAATTAACAGGATACTGGATCAGAGCTGCTGAATTACTGAGAGCAAGTACCGATTTGATCCTGTTTGTCTGGTTTAGCTGTAAACCAACAGATTTCATGGAGATGTTTTCCTCCATTTGGACTTACCTGAAAACACATGCAAATATATCCACTTAGAAATATATGTCTTGATATGAACTGTTCAATACTATGCCGCCATGAAAATATTTACAAAACTGCCAGCTTCACCTGAGGCACTATTTTAAATATTCAGTACTAAAGAAGGTTCCAGGAAATGTTCTAAAATTCTCCTTTGTCAGTTGTGGGACACTATAGATATATTCCTAAACCTCACCAATTTTGCTAAAGCATCTTCAGAACCACCGGAGGCTTATTGCAATCCTCTAGTAAGTATTTCAGCTTAATATCTTGAAAGCATTACACTTTGACCAAAGTTTGGTGTACACTTTTTTCCTTTCCTATACAGCTGTGTCTTAATAACAATTCTAATTAAATGGCTTAGGTTCCAGACTGGTTGACCTCCACGCCAGATTCTGCACATGGCCTCTCCACCCTGTAGAGCAAAACCCCTTTTTCTGCAGATACAGATGAAGTCATTTATCACAGGTCCACTCCTGTTATATGGACAGTTGTATGATCCCCACTACAATGGGGTTTCCTCCCTGCGTCATGAATTCAGAATAGCTGACCCTAGGTAAACAGCAGGATTTATTCAAACCTGTCTCATCCCTGAATGGGAATTCAGCTCTCCTACACACTAGACAAGGTTATGGAAGTGAAAGAAAACTGTTACAAAATCTTGTTATGGTTGCTTTCTACAGCTTTTCTCTTCATCTGTAGAACAGAAAAGCTGAAGTGAATCTGCACTGATTCTACAGAATCATGTCCTTACAGAGTTTAATTACAATAATTGAGCATGCTCTTAAAGCCAGATGTGTGAAAGAAAGTGCACAGCCTTCATACTATTGTCAGTAACATATCATCTCTATTAGGTGTTGACCCAAGGAGCATGATCTGTTCTAAAAGAGGTAAGTTTTTGCCGAGGGAAGTTGGCTTTGCACCCTCAGTCTCATTCTTTTCAAGACCTCACTTTTTAACTGTTAGAATGGCCTTTCACATCCACCTCTGCCCCTATATCTTCTGTTCTTACAAGGATTTACTTTCAGTCTAGTTCCAGTCCCAAGTGTTATTATCCAGCTATCCTTGTTCACACACTAGCTAACAGCTTTAGAAGAACTTATAACACCCTACAAGGGTAATGCCTGTGCCCACTGTAGTTATCTTTTTTACTATCTTTTGTGGTTGAAAATGAACCACTTAGTGCTACTTCAGTGTTGTTCCAGTCCAAGACATAAACTTCTTTTTCCTTCACTGTTTTTCAGCCCATTACAAAAAATTTGTTTGTTTTTCCTTTTAGTCCTCCTCTTTGCACCTTCCTCTTGCCAACTGTAAGATGTCATATCTGTACAAAATAACATATCCTATTTGTTAAGCTAATCTTTCCAATTAATATTACAATGCAATTTCTTTTTAATGTTTTTGGACCCTGAGCACCTGAGCAAAGCCTTTCCAATGGAAAGTCTGTTTCAACTTACAGACTAAGGTTAAAAAATTCAGGCTACATTACCATCTCTTTCACAAAGGAGACAAGACCACATGCAGCCACACAATCACAGAACAGGTGAGTTTGGAAGGGACCTCTGGAGGTCAT
Organism: Mycteria americana; assembly: GCF_035582795.1. NCBI lineage: Eukaryota > Metazoa > Chordata > Aves > Ciconiiformes > Ciconiidae > Mycteria > Mycteria americana. The sequence goes on from NC_134386.1 coordinate 8,112,571, forward strand.
CTGCTTCAACCCCCCTGCTCAGGCAGGGCCACCAAGAACCAGTTGCCCAGGAACATATCCAGACCAGCTTGTGAATATCTCCAAGCATGGAGACTCCACAACCTCTCTAGGCAATCTGTGCCAGTGCCTGGTCACCCTTACAGTGATAAAATGTTTCCTGATGTTCAGAAGGAGCCTTCTGTATTTCAGTTTGTGCCCGCTGCTTCTCATCCTGTCACCAGGCACCATTTTGCTTGCATTTTGTAATTTCTAATGGCATCCTCCAAATTGCTTGAAGGCTAGTATTATAGTGCAGAAAGATTTCTAAAATGATCTAGTTTAAGATATTGCATACATTTACGCAAATAACAATTTCTGCTTTCAGACCTACTTGCACTGACTTTCATATATATCCCCTTCTGAAAGACTCGCTTTGAGCTGGCTACACCAGCACTATGCAGTAGCTGAGAACTTTACATTAAGTTACTGGGACTGTGTCCCATCACAAAACTATTGAGCGCTCTTTTCAGCTAGGATAAATGACAAGCCTTATTTGGCTTCACTGGAGTCATCCTTCTTGACTGGGGACACTAACTATAGTTTCTTAAGATTCAGCTCTCAATCTAATTCTGCTTAACTGATGAATAATTAATTTAGGCAGGTAGACTCATCACATGATAGAGCACTGAGGGCAAATTTCTGTTCTTTGACCTTGCTCGGAGTTAAGTGCAAAGCTTTCAAGCAGCTAGGGCTGTAAATTGCAGGCGAAGGCCATTTCCTAGCAATGACCTTTCTTGTTCATTGTGAGTTTTCTACTGAAAAATATATTTTTCTACTGAAAAAATAACCTCTTTCTGTTGCTAAAGAAAAGCTAACATAAACCCTCTAGAGATCTTCCCTGTGAGCTCCTTTTATTTGCTCACAAAAGTCAGTCGCTTCTCTTACAATATTAGTGTAGCATTTACTTTATTGGGGTTTGAGTACTTACAATCTCATTTCTTTCTAAATAATGTTTCCATCATTAACACCCAAGGTATTTTACAAACTGCTGTCAAAAACAGTGGACTAGAATTTATGACTCTCAGCAACAAATAAAAATAATGTTTTTAAGTAATAGTTTTCAGGGATTTTGCAGGAACTAATTTTATAAGATATCCAAGAGGCAAATAAAAATGTCAGGTATAATAAATAAGGATAAAAAAATGTGAAGTGCATAAGAACTCTATTAGTGTTTCTAGACTACAATGTATTGATATCTGTATAGTTATCTTCAAGTTGCAGTTTAAGATGAGTATGCCAGAAAAGATGGATTTACATAACTGAGACTATAGTTGTGCATATTTCTCATATTTAAGAAGAAATAATCTATCTTTTAGGCAAAAAAATAAAAACAGAAAAAAAAGTCAGAAATTCTTACACTAAGTGGGATTTGGTGTCAGATATACCCTCTTGACAAAAATTAAGTTGGTATTTGCCACAAGTGTTTTCACTACTATAGAAAGCTTTGCAAAAACTCATTTGCGTTTAAAAAAACAAACAAACAAACCAGAGCAGACTGAAGCATGTAATTATTTTTTAATCTCATGCACTAGTTCTAGTTTTTTCAAATTGCTGAAGTACAGAAAAGAAGCATTGTAGGATTTTAATCCTGATTTTTCCTTTCTCAAATATAATTTCAAATCCTTCCCCAGAGGACAAACCATCCTACACGGTGTTTCTGTCTATAAACAAACAGTAGCTTTCAAACCCTTTCTAATGTAAGACTGGACTGGCAATCACAATCAGTTTATCCAGTCAGAAAACAGGCCTGAATTTACAGAATGACATCAAACTGAAAACACATGATTTTGTAGCAAGGATCTCAGTTGACACTGGCCTTGAAAAATAATACACACAGCTGGCTAATTTAATTTGATTTTAATTTAAGTTCCTTTAAATGCATGGGAATTATATGATCTATTTTGCTCATATCAATCTATTTGCAGTGGTTTTTTCCAGTCTTTCTTACTTGGCTGCACTTTCTCTTCTGAATGTCACTTCTGGGAAGCTGCTTCATTGCTACATTAGACAATAGCTTTGAAAGAATATACTGTAAGCAGGATTTTACTGATAATCTTCCTTTTACTTCACAAAACTGGCTGCTGTAGTTGGCAGGGAAGTGATTTGTGCTCCTGTCAATTTTTTCATGTTTGGGATTTTAAACGGGAGCAAGGCCCTTGGAAATACCATCCTCATATTTCTCTAGCTAAAAATGAGCAGCTTACCTGAATACACTGTAAGATGTATTCCACACACAAATACGAACGTCTCAAGGATCACGCCCACAGCAGCTCAGCCCTTTACAAAAACATGACTTCCATCCTCTCCTGAAATTTAAGATGTTTTCATTGCACATGATGAATTCTAACTATTCCTTATCACATAGAAGTATTGATAATTTTTTATTTTAATACAACTTGGCAATTATACACAGGGATTAAATATTCAAAGCCATGAAAAATCCATTAAAATGAACAGCATCTCAAAAAACAGCCATACCTTTGTCTGCTGAGAAAAGGTAACTGACATAATTGTGATGAAATAAATAATTCTGCAGTAACTCTTTTAAAATAACTGAATATGTGCAGATATTCTTTAGAGCAAAAATTACATTTATTCTAAAACTTTTACTTTTCTCATTAATGCAATCTTTCTTTCTGTGTCACACTCCATAGAGAAGAAAAACATTTGAATGGATAGTCAGGAGCAGCCGAAAAAAAAATCTGGGCATCTCTTCCAGAATAGCTTAGCCAATCAGTTCCACTCCAGTCAAGCAGTCTCAAGCACATATACTTGCAGCAAGCACATATACTTGTCTTTCTGTTTAAGTCATTCTGTCCTCCTCTGAGTCCCTGCAACATTTGAGTACATAAGAAATTTTAAGGAATTTAATTTCTCTCTCCTATTTCACACATAATGGACACCAAAGGATAAGTGATTTTACCAGAGTCCTATAGCAAGTGACCATCTCTAAGGCCAGTCCTTTAACATGCACCCTCCCCTTGACTGACTGTACCACTAAACCCGATTACATCTGTTCAAGAGCACACCCCTCAGTATAGTAATTATTGTGACTGCAATATACCTAATGAAGAGAAGGATTCCAATGTATGGCACCCTGAATTCCCAGTTCGATGAAATTAAAGAAGTATTATATACACAGGTTTGTGGTATGCAAAATTCCTGGGCAACAGCAGACAGACTTACCTGTTTCCAGAAACAGCCAGGTCCATAGGCAGAACTTGATGGAACTGACGTGCCTTGGTCCTTTCACAGTGCGAAACAGCTCTGCAGAAAACCTCACAGTTCAAAGGAGCAGAGAGCCTCACCAGAACAACACAGCTCCTGAGTGCATCTCAACTGTAGCCTTCCTAGATGCAACAACTTGCCCTACAATTTCTTTTCACAGGGCACCAGATGCTTTGGTACTTGTATTCACCCATCTTATCAGCCTCTTCAATTGCCTGAAGCCAGAAAGTTTGTACTGCATTCCTTGCTGTTTCAGACTTTCTCCTTGTTTAAGCAAGACACCCATACCTTTGGAAGACCCTAGCCTGCTTTAGACATAACAGCTTTTCAGGGCACAAGTGCATCCCTTAATCCCAGCAAGACATCTTTCCTCCAGCCTAGGACATTTCTGACCACCAAGTTTCTTGAATAACTTATAGTTTAAAGCTTCCTTAGAAATACTAATGAATTTCAAAAGTAGTTCTGCATTTCCCATATTCTACTTCATTTCTTCTGTTACAAATCACTTACAACTCTACAACTGTTTTAGCCTGTATCTTCGAATAAAGCTTCTTTGAATCTCAGTTCAGCTATTCATCTTCTTTCACCTGTGCATTTCTGACACTGGACCTTCTAAAACCTCTATATTACATAGCAATGCTATTTCATCTGCATCTGCTGGCAAGGCAAGAATGCAAATGAAGAGCAAATAAGTTTAATTTGTGGCATGTGCAGAAACAACATTTATTATGGGGTTTGGGTGTTTGTGGTTATTTTCCATTTGACCTATTTACTGGATTTCATCAGGTCAAAAATGTTGTGAGAACAGTAAACACTTTCACCAGCAGGTAGCAGGAGAGAACAAGGAAAGAAATTCTGTTTACATCAATATATCTAATTTTATCAGGAACTTTTTAGTATTTTGGGGAAACAGAACAGACAGGTCAGATTATGCCCAGCAGAATGCAGGAATATCTTTATTATATTGTATTTTTAATGCTGTATAAGACAACAGAGGAATTCAGCTGTACAATAAGATATTTAATATTTACCATTCTCATGCAGTTTGGTATTGCTTAAAGTCATAAAAAGAAAACAATCAGCTTATCTTCTTAAAAGTATCTATAAAAGGTTATATGACCAGAAAGTGAAATAAAGCCTGGTTTACCATCTCAATTATGAAGTTTAAATTGAAAAGAATACACTGATGGGATTTGATTAAAAAAAAAAATTAGAATTTTTTCACCTCATTTAATGTATTTTAATTACTTTTACCAAGTTAAAACTCCTATAAATTTTGGGGTTTGCTTTGAGTAGCCTTTTAAGTATATGTATGCTCTTCTTTCCAAATGCAACCCTTGCACAAGCTCATGCAATGATAATCACAGACATAGCTCTTACACCCAGGTTTTACAGTAGTAAGAAATAAGCATCATTAGCCACATTACATCCAGACCCATTTTAAGAGCAACTTACAGCAAACTTCCCTACTCTGGCAAGAAAGTACTGAATAATCCCCAAGTCAGGTTGATGTGCTGTGCACATAAACAGCTTAAAGACTTGAGGGTGAAGAGGTATTCTAGCCCTCGAAGACAGTGGGGCATCATGTGAAAAAAAAGTAAGAATCAAGGTTTTCTGCAAGAGTAAGGCTGAGGCTTTGATATGTGCATGTTCATGGGGCTGAGTTGGAAAGGGGTTCAGATAGGTGTTTCGGGTTTTTTTACATATGGTTAGAGTAAGTATTTGTTTGTGTTGTAACAGTTTACCAGAGGATGCAAAAATCTTGTGCGTCATTTGAGGCTGGTCTAGGCATTTTTCTCTGTCCGTCTACATACAGAGATGTTGATACTGTCTCTGAGCTTCTCCCTTTCTGTGACATTCTTATTGGCTCCGAGAAAGCCAAGGCACTAAAGAAATGAGACTGGGAGTCCTCCTTTGTGCTGCCAGAGCCTTTCTGACTATGAAGCTTTACCATTCTTTGTGTCTTGTGGGAGGCTGGGCACTGAAACAGAGATATTTAACCTTGCTTGGGGCGTTCCGATACATTTCTGCAGAAGCAAGAAATGTATACACTGAAAGCATAAACACTCCTCTCCCCATATATAAATAAAAATATGAGAGAAAATGCAAAATATTCTCCCCGCTAGTCAGTTTTCCTTGTTCTTCATGACGCTTTTCCATTTAACCTTTCGGAAAGATGTTTATTCACTTAGGGTGCTTTTAATGTTCTCTGCCACAGGAGGGAACTATCACCATTTTGACTTGCTCAGCAAGAAGCGCCATATTGGTGTTAGGTGGCATACTCTATCTGTGAGGCCCAGCAGGGAGAAATAACATTAAACTTGATGTGCTGGATGTGAACATTTGCCTGAAAGTACCTAAAAGATTTTATTTAAGTTCACTTTGTGGGTGACGTGTCCTTTTATAATGAGAAGCCACAAAAACATACTGTGCTACAACCTGCTGGCAGCAAAAGGGCTGAGATGTTGTTTGGAGGTGGAATCTTTTGACAGTCAAGTCTCAAAGTTCCTGATTGCTACAGCAGTTTCACCCTCTGTAAAACCAGAACAGTCTGCAAAAATGCATGGCATGCATCACCATACTTTCAATAGGCAGAGATCTGCTTTCTGTCAGTGATGAGTGAAGCTCTTGTATCTGAATGATTGCAAGTATCACTAGTCGGTAGAAATGCAGGTGTTGCACCTTATGAGTCATATTGGGCTCTGTGAACTTCCCTGCATTCCCATCCTGCCTATAGCATGCAGTTAAAGATAACTGGCTTCTTAAAAGCTTTTGCAACTTGGAGGAGAAGCTATCAAAATGACAAGCAGCAGATTCCCCAATAGAAAGGTGAAGATGTAACTTTTGCATACAATGAGCTGTAAACTTTTGCCAGAGAATGCCCATGAGGCTCAGTAGCAGTCAGAAAAGAATTGCAGACTTAAGCTGGGATAAGACATTGTTAGCAATAGGGATTTAAGGCTTCATACAGTTCAAAAAGATCTGAAGCCTCCCTGACCCAGGATGTGAGCTAAGGACTACCAATGGGTAAAATGATGGCTAAGCATACCATATGTATCTTAATAAGTTAAAATAAGAAAAAAATGCAAAAAAGAATTAAAATAGATTAGAGCAGAACAGCCATAAAATTATACCAAGCAGAAACACAATCCTAAAATTTCCTAATGTTGACAAAATTGAACAGAACTTGAAGTACTATTGGGAAAAAAATGTAAAACAGCTCGTCTTATCTAAAACATTATATTATCTTTAAGTAGCATCCAGGTGAAGACATTTTCAGGAGCTAGCAAAGTAGTTTAGATTTTCACTTGAAATCTAGACATCATCATCATTTTAATGGACTCTTCCACAGAAAAGCAAAGTAGCTTTCTGAACAGCTAGGCTATAGAAGTTATTCTACAGTTAAAATAAATCTAACAGAGAAATGACTATGATGATGTCTAGACAAAAATGAAAGTCCTTGAAATATAGTAAAAAATACAATACAAGTCTATACAACAATTTGAAACCTGCAACCAACTGGCTTAAATTTACAGAAAGCTGTCATATGACATAATTAATGTATTGTAAATATTGATTAAGTATTGTAAATATTGTCTTTTTGTGTAAATAAAAGTGCTGATGGTGAAACTGTTTCCTTAGGCTCTTTATTCAAAATAGGATTGTATTGGAGCAGACGTAGTAAGACTTAGAAATAGTCAGGAAAACTAAAGCAATAAAACTTTGTGGTAGCAAAAAAAGCCGTATTTTCTTCCACATACTTAGTAGGGAAGGATGCGTTATATGTTCTCCTGCCTGAACCACCTGACTTACTTGTTGGAATCCTTTAAAGAAAAGAGCTGAGTTATTCAACATGTTGGGCCAAGTATTCTCAAAAGTTTTTGCACTGATTCTGATGCTGGACTTCCTGAGGATGCAAAGGATCTTGAATTTAAAAGCTGCCAAGAACTTTAGCTGCCCCATTACACCAGACCTCGAGGGCATTTTAAGCTCTTCACTCCTTTTCACATCTTATGGATGAACATCTAGGATCAACAAGGTACACAGAAGGAAAAATAGTCTTCTTCAGGTGAGTCCTCTTCCAAGATGCCAAACTAGATACAGGCACTGTATGTCTTCCATGTCACGCTAGACATCTGTGGCAGCCCTGCAGCACCAGCTGCAATGCTAAAAGGGCACAGTTCCCCAGAGATGCTGTGACTCATCTGTTACATCTTCTCTTTGCATCTGATTTGGACTCCTGGGGACTTTCTATGCTGAAATTTCAGCTGCTTTCTAAAAGTGCCGTCCTGCCTCTAGGAATTGGAAAGTAGAAGGCAAAGGGAGAAGCGCAGGCAACCAGCTTGCTTTGGATAATAAGCACATGAACATCAGACTTTTTCCTACCTTTTGCTAGAGAAAAAAAGCTGCAACTTATTCCACAGGTGGCAGGCAGAAGGTTTCATAAAGCAATGTAACAAGGAGGGGAAGCAAAAATCCCTTACTGACACATGGCAAAGAAGGAGGGAAGACACCTTCAAGCAGTCATTCTGAGCAAATAGTGCAGAATTTCACTAGTGAAGGACTTGTCTTGCTGATTCTCATTGCTTGGGTGATCATTTTTTATGATATATTAATGGGATCCTTCCCAAGTACTTTTAAACTTGTGTAGGAAGCCATGCACTTTGTCATTTTCACTGCAATAAATGTCTATAACTTCTAGGAGACTTCCATTATAGCTTTAGGGGTTATGGACATGCTGTTAACTGGTATGTACCAGATGAACATCTTCTTTTATGATTTGAGTTTCTTAGGTCTGCATTAAAAGGAGAAAGGGTGTGAATCAGAAACTTAAAACAAACAAAAAAACAAAACCCCACAACACAGCAATTGCACAGAAGAGGTGAGGAGATACTCACAATGAACAACTTCAAGGCATTCAGACCCCTAGTGTGACACACGCATGATCTTTACCTACAAAGACAAAAATTTCCTAGCCCTCTGAGGCAGGTACATTTGTTGTGTGACTTAGCATGCCCAGACCTGCTTGATAGATCTTTAGGACCAGAGGTGAGAATGGAGAGGAATACATCATTGTGAAGAGCCATGAGCATTAACATCAAGAAAAGAAAGACAGAAGTCCACAAACCACAGCTTGGATATACACACTTGCATATGGAGGCAAGATGTTCACATCAGCTGTTTCCAGGCTCTGACACTGGGTGGAGAGAGAATACTGTTTGGAGGGACTTAAGAGCAAGCTTCTACTTTGGGTGAATGGATCTCTGGAGGTTGTTATTATTCTGAAAACAGCAACAGTGTTGGGAGCAGTTTCTTAACCCTAGGCCAGACTTAAGTTTGAAGAATACTCCCTTAGACAAAAACGGTGTAGTTAGATAGACAGGAGGAAAACTTCAAACCACAATCATTAATAGTGATTTTAGAATCATTTTCTGTGCTATAAAAGTGCTCATTTATACCTTTGAATAACTACTAGCCCTAAACTGGACAGATCTTTTTTTCCCATATGCACATCCATGAGAAAATGAAGTTGATGAGTAACAGGTCATATGGTGTAATACAGTGCCCTTGGTGTAGCAGTAGCAGTACTGCTTTTTGTAATCATGTCAAGAGACCTTGAAGCCTGAATATTTCTGTATGCTTCAAAGGTATCCCACCTATTTGTCTGTCTAATAAGACATTGGTCACTTGACATTGTCTTCAAGAAATTTTGTATTGCGTTCAGGCTCTGTAAGCTTGAATTGCCACACTAGCTGCGTTTCTGCTGGCTGTCTGCAACATCTCCCCTGGGCTTGCTCAGAACGGACTTCACTTGTGAGCTGTGGACTTCAACTCCCTACAGCCTGCCTCACACCAGCAATGTTGAAACTTATGAGGTTCAGTCTTCCTCCATCTCTCATTGTGAGAGATGCCAAAGAAAAGTATTCAAGCCCTTGTTACAAGTATTACTGCTATCACTGTCTTCTCAAGTCCCATATTGCATTTTTGTCTTTTGTTAAATATCTCATGACTTACTTATCTTCTTATGCTTTATTTGACTGTGTTAGTGCTCCTGACCACTCTATCTTCAGCTATAGGGCAAGACAAGCTGCTTTTTTTTCCTTACTGAATTGCACTGTTAATGTGCAATTTATTTCTCCTATCCAAATCATTATAGTCCTAACCTGGGCTTTCTTCTTTGAAATTTCTGTGTATGACAAAGATATGACAAAAATACAGAATAATTGAGGTTGGAATGGACCTCTGGAGGTCATCTGGTCTCCCCTGCTCAAGCAGGACTATCTAGAGCTGTTTGCCAAGGACCATGTCCAGATGGCTTTTGAATATCTCCAGGGATAGTGACTCCACCCCTGGAGATATTCAAAGGCCGTCTGAACACAATCAAATATGGACACAATTAAATCTGTAGAAGAATATGGATAGCACTATTAAAATGTTTTGTACTAAAGAGTTCTGCTTATCATCATCCTCAACTATTATGGTATTATCAGATCTCTTACAGGACAATGTGTTTTTTCCTATTTAGGGATAATTCTAAATCCGAAGCTGCTGATTTTAACAGAGGCTATTTTACTGTGGAGCACAATATCTCTACAAAAACTTTCCCTTAGCTGATATCAGCTGGGAGAGCTGCAGACTCGGCCCTCTTCTGTGGAATTAGCCACACCAACACAATCTTACTATTGGGCTGTACAAAAGCTCCCTGTTATGGATTTTCTTTTGCAAACAACGATATTCTCCTGTTTTCTTAAGCTGCATGTTCTGCATTGGCTCAAAATTACAGATTTGCAACTGTAAAGTGAAGAGCCACTGCTAGTGGGAGGCAATCAGGAAGTCACAATGGCAGAAAATAGGGCAGAGGGGCTACAGGCTCTTTCCTAACTCGAAGTGAAATAATTAGACCTAGACAGCTCCTGACAGGGGAAATGGTTCAAATTAAAAATACAGCACAATCTGTCTAGAGTTTAAGAGCTGGAAAGGGGTTGTGTATGCACATGTATCTGCTTCTTCCAGCTGGATCATGTGGTCTAATATGGTATTACCTTTCCCATTAACCTCGCTTTTCTAGACATCAGCTGCCTAGGTGCCAAAATTCCTCACTGGGTACAGATACCTCTCTTCTCCCCAAGGGTGTATTTATGCAGTTTGTTCCCTCTTCCTCTCTTATCCCTGATTAGTCTAAGCCAGTGTAGGCTGCTTCTTGCCACAGGAAGCTAATCCTTTCCTTAGAGAAGAAGGCCAGACACAGCCAACCAAATAGTTTTCTCCAGACAGTGAGAAAAACAGACTGCACCTGCTTTGGCTACAGCATGAGGATGCCTGGGCAGTCTTCAGTATCCATCCTTGGCATCATGTCTCAGAAACATTATTTTGGCCAGCTGTGACACAGCCCTCTTATTTCATATACTCTGACCTGAAATAACGTCTCAGGGGAGCCACAGGCCTGGCAACCAGGCCAGCCCACTCCAATGGGGACTAATTCTGCTCAGTGTGGGTGAGAGACTGTGGTAAGAGACTGATGGATGAGTATTCCCTCCTCATGATCCACAGGGCTGAAGACTTTGAACCATCTTCTCAAAGACACCAGTTTCTCTTTTTTTGACTGACACGTAGATAACAGAGACTTGGGTGACTGACATTTTAGGGGGTTAGTGAGGGCATAGATGTTCCCACACCGACCGGTTTCCCAGTGGCACGGGGAGTTCTGAAAAACCTGACCATGGAGGTATCACTCAGGTCATTAATCTCTTCATGATGGAAGTGAGGTCTCTGGTGTCCTACACCAATGTGGATGGGTATTTGAAACAATAGAGACTGATATTTTTATCTGGCTGATAAATTTCCGTATGAGTCAATGCTATCCCTCAGTAGTCACACATTTGTAGATCCCTCTTTTTTGCCTGTGTAGTGTTGCAGGATTTTAATTCTGCCAAAACTTTCAGACACCACCAAGGACTACTCAGGAAAATATAATTCCTTGATTTGCACAGAGACACAGAAATGGTATTCCTGGTCTGAGTCTTGTCTGAGAGATTGGGAAAAGGTGTGGAGTGCAAGATAAAAAGGTTCAGGGTGTCATCAGAAAATCAGGATAAAAATACTAGTGAATGGCTCCCTCTGATTTACATTATGGTGGTAGAATGCACTAAATATGCATTTTACTGGTTTTGGATTTGCCATGCAAATTTCACTTCTGCATAGGGTGAGGGTCTTCCTCTAGGTGTCTGCAGGGTCTGAGGGACTAACCTGACAAAGCTTAATTAAACAGACCTTACTATGCACTCTGTAGAGGTTGTCTTGAAGCCAGCAGTAACTCAGTCAGTATGTGAAAAACCTTATTTCCCCTTCAGGATGTGGTTAACTTGTTTTTCAAAACAAGGGGGAGTTAATCTTGCACGGTATAACTCAGTCATAAATGTTGACCACAGCATCCTGCCTGCTGCTTGTGAGAAAGATGAGTTGGGGAATATATGTTGGGGTCTTTTTGACTAATAACCAAGCTGCTATGGAAACTATCACTCCATCAGACCACCACACATTATTTCCTGTTGGCCTCTTCCTAGTATCAATGAGTGGCAAAAAACAGCATGCTTTTGATATGTGCATTTTCCTTCCTCATGCTCATACCAAGCTGTCTCTTAACTGACTTCTCCTTAGACATGTGTCTATTTTTGCTATGATGCAAAACATCTTGCTGGGGTCTCTTCAAAGTGATCTGAAAGACCAGATCTCATTCGAATCCCCTAAGTCTAGAATTCATGGCCTTACTGAAGCTTTTTAATGTGCCAAAGAGAATCTCCACTTCCCTGTACAAAGTCTAGAAAAGATAAATTCAGCCAACAGGAATTCTAGGTTATCAAAGCCGTATTTCTAATCTCACTGGTCATTAGGACAGTTGGATTTCAGCAATCTCCATCCCAAATTGAGAAGAAAAAGCACAGAACAAACCACAGCATTTTGGCTAAGTAAAACTTTATTTTGGTCACTACTACAGTAACTTAAATGCATGTGCCATACACTTTGCAGAAGAAATACAGGTTTAATAAAGAAATGCTTCTATGGTTGAACATTATCTGGTTGCATTGAATCACTTCAGATCCAACACAGGTCTTCTCATCTGCACTAGAAATTTTTTGTTATTAAAGCTATCTAAAAAACATTAAAGCTACAAATAGCATCTACTGTGCCTGAATTCTACCTCAGTTCTACAGACAGTAATGCAACATGCCTGTAAAAGGTGTTTTAAAAGGGTCATAGATCTATAGTGAGGATTGGATTTTTCGAAATACTGAAGCAGGTTGGATGCTTCTGTGCAAAGGCTAGAAGAGTAGGGAGATCAGTTTCTACTTAGCAGGGGGATGAGTAAAAATACAATCTCCTCAGTTCACAGAGAAAAAGAAATAGCAAAAGCAGTTACAACTCTTAAAACTAAATAAACTAGCTAGGCAGGATACAACAGTATAAAATGTCTTAAGGGGAAGGTGCTGTACTGTGTTCTGGATGGTTATTGTCAGCAGATTTGATGTTGGCTGTTCAACCTGTTGTGCTGCTGGTATACACTCTCTCCTGTTCTTCAGATTGCTGTTGCCTTGCTTCCCCACTGTCTGCAAGAGCAAAGTGTGTTTTAAACTACATGTAATGCAATTGGGCTTACATGCCCCTGTTTGATAGCTGTCAGATCAAGACAGGTAGACCCACAAAACTTAGGCTGGACTATCTTTTGTGCTTCTTTGGTTACCTTAATTTAAAAATCCTCCCCCCTCCTCTCTTTCCTCCCACTACTTCACATGTTTGTGTTTTGGAAGCCTTGCTTTTGACTCCTTACTTGTCTTGATTTTTCTCCAGGCTTTCTGCTCTGTCCCTTGAAACAGTCAATGAGATATCTCTTAGGCACTTTGGTAATACCTGAGTTGCTTAGGCAAAGCAAGTTTGCTGCAAAGAAAATTTGGGGACCAGCCACCAAGAACTGAGCTTTGGATACAGAAAGGAGGTGTTTTCTTTGTGGTATGGGCGGGTGGGGGGTGTGTGTAGTTGGTTTTTTGGATTGTTTTTTTGTTTGGGGGGGGGGGGGCGGGGGGGAGTGTCATTGTTGTTGGTTTTTTCCCCAGAAACCTACAAGTTATTTAAAAGAAACAGGAGCAGATGAAAAGGTATCATTGCTTATGGGGTTAGAGGAGTACACAAAGACAGGTGATCATTCCTGGTGTGTGTTTCCAGTATTTCTACAGATCAAGCTATGTGCTTCCTTACCTCAGAAAAGAAACAACTTGATACTCATCAGTGTATTGAAGGCAATACTTTTTGCCAGCAGGACTCTCAAACCCAGCACAGCCATAGACAGCATGTTTGCTTTCTCCACTTTGGTATCTGCTTAGTGATAGAGAAAAGATGGGAGAGATCATGGTCTAGATTTGGATATTGGCAGAAAGTGGAAAAAAACCACAAGTAATCGTTTCAGGCAAAGAAACAGCAGGAAAGGAAAAGATGATAGGGAAACATGGCAATAACAGGGGAGGAGGATGTCTGTCTAGATCGGATTTTGCTTCCTGTTGCTTGTCTGTTACTAAACTAGCTACCTTAAAAAAACAGGTTGTGTTTCATGAATATGTTGTATTCTGATTTCTCTACCCCTGAGAAAATACATTTCCATGCATTTATCCCCAACATAGTAATGTAACTTCACAATCTATTTAGGTAACTAACCTTGTACAGAGGTGTCTGTGGTGTTGCAAACCTTTCCTGTTACCGGTTCTTCATCCTCCTTTTCTGTAGCATGGTAAAGAAAAGGCATTATAAACTATATCCAAATTTTAAAAAGGATAAAAAAAATGTTAACATTTTGTTGTTTTTAGAAAGGCTATTTCAGACTGTGCTCGAGGAGGTTTGCTGCTATGTGGTGAAGTATTTAGTCATAAGTAAATGTACATTTAAAAAAAAGATTGTGTTTTTTTCCCCCAAAAAAAGTAACTCCAACTTGTTAAACAGTTAAGATCATTTATTTTAGATGCTTTTAAATATCTTTCAGCTCTACCTGCTTAAGTACCTGGTGTCTTTCCCATTTCTGCTGGTTACCCAAGGCAATGCTTACTAGCAGGAGAAATAGCAAGTGCTAGAAGACACTGCCTCCAGAAATAAGTCGCAGCTGTACCACAAAATTGTACCTGGCAATGTTGTGTTGGCTGGAATACTTCTGCCATCGTATTTGGCTGTGCAGGTCACCTCTGTGTCTTTTTTCACCTTGACCACCTTAATAGTATTGTACAACCCCTCTGATGTCAAAATGGATGTACTCTGTTCATATACGACCTCATCAGAAGACATGTCCAAGTTGATGTTCTTTGTATAGAAACCCCTTGCCAAACAAGCTGCTTTCCCAATGCTGCCATCTTCTTCCAGTTTCTTTGATTTCATCACAATGACTTCTGTGACAGAACTATTTTGATTGTCTGTAAAAAAAAGCATTGTTTGGGCATGATATGATTTTATTGCAAGCTTGCCTGAGTGCTAAGTCACCTAAAGTTCATACATACTCCAGCTGTGACTAATTCCTAGCATTATCAATGACTAACTGCATTTTTTGTCATTATTTCTTGCTGCTGCTTCCAAAAGACCAGATCAAAGACAGAAAGGGTGTATGAGAGTAGGTTTTTTATGGAAGCTTTAATTCCACAGGATTCTAAGCTTCCTGTTGCCAAAGCTCATGCCTATATGTGAATTCTTTATTTTGTAAGTAAGGGACCTGCAAATGAGAAGAGAACTTTTATGCATGCCACTCCAAGAGTCAAATTATTCTGCTTTCTCAACAATTTAATTCCTAAAAATAACACTTCTATCAAGGACTCTCTTGCATATTCATAAGACATGAGGGAATAACTGTTTTTCCTTTACTCTCCCTCCCCTCCCCCAAATCTTGTTCTGATGTGGCTAAAAGGTCTAACCATAGCAAGAGTGGTAGGGCAAAGAGAAGTCAGTTTGTTGCCTCACTGTTGTGCAAGGTTACTCCAGTGAATGACATTACTTGCAGAAATGAATTACTGATGCTGGAGTGGGGGACAAGGTTGATCTTTTCAATAACAAATACCCAGATGCAAGAAGGATTTTTGCATCCCGTCTCTAAGATGGGAAAGTAGGAGAGAAGCAACCAGAAGTCTGTGAATTGTGTATCTCCACTTCTCCAGGAGCTTCTGATAAGGTCAAGAACTTTCATTTGTGGGGGAGGTTTTCCTCACTAGACATTGCACATGGTGTAAGACATTCCAACCCAGTCTGGAGACAATGAAAAGAGGATAGGATTGGTATTGGTTCAACAAAAATTCTTGTGCCTGTTCCAGAAAGCGTGACCTTTCTCATCCATGTGCTGTGCCATATTATTAGTCCCACAGCTCCAGGGCCAGTTAGAAGCATAATGCAGAATTTGTATAATAAACTGATTTGAAGGTAAGAACACCCTGAGGCCTATGAACTTGATGTCCATGGACGAATCTTCTTACAATCTTCCTTAGATTAGCATAATAAACTTCAGTGGTAGTTCTTTCAGGTCAAGACACCAACAAACATCAAGGCACGAAAAACGTGCCCTAGAACTGGAGTTTTGAAAGAACCTAAAAATGCTGACAAGTTTTCATAGGATTTGGTATCATTGCTCTCTCATGCGTCTTTCAGAAAAGTTACTTTGAAACTTTCAGATGTATTTTTTCTGTTTTGAAATAATTTTAGAGTTGAATTCCCAATTCCAAGCAGCATACATGAATGACAAAAGCTTGACAACTGCAAAAACCTGAATTTCAACCATGTAGCAGCAGCTTTCTCTGCAAATTTCTTATACAACATACAAGTAATGAAGTAAGATTGCTTAAACTTGAAGGGGATGTCTTTTCAGGAAACAGTTGGTCTCAAAATAATTTAGTAGTCAACAAATCATTATGATATAATGATTTTTTTTAAAATAAAATATCTTTGCCCTGAGGTCATAGGTGGAAAAACTAGGGTGATTCCACATACCAATGTCAGAAAAAGATTAGCAACATGAATTATAATAAAAACATGAAACTGAAGGGAATCATCTAGTATGCTTCCTTGCCAAAAAGGGCTCAGCTTAGGAAAGGCTATGAGACATGTCAAAAAAGATTTACATGTCCAATTTAACAGGAACATCCTGATGGATCTCTTTGCTAAAGAGAGGTGCATTAGGCTTTGAATTTTACGTGGCATCTGCGTTGCAGTCTGGTCAAGAGATCACTCAGGTCTAACATTTAGTTCATCACAGGGTATTTTTTCAAGTTCTGTTCAAGGGGCTCTGATTTTACTCTCTTTCCCCCACCACCCACACCCCAATACTGAGGAACTGAGGTGAAAGCCAAGCAGTACTCTACCATAACTTCATGGGTTGGCTCTACTAATAAAACAGGCACAACTCCGTGCTTGTCAACACCTACAGCAGATACCAAACAAGAATCAAACATTCATTGACTTCATTTGACCTTTTCAGTGTAACTCAAATTCTGAACAATTTAGTAAGATTAAACTAGTACAGAAATGTTGCCTAAGATTCCATTTAATGCTTTTGTATATTACCCTTCTCTCCCCACAGTGCTGTCTTTCTAACTCTGACACAATACAAATTCTTAGGAACCTAAATGTCAACCTCCACAGGAACTTTAATTCCCTTCAGACTGTCCAAGCATGGCTTTGAAACCCAACAATTACTATGAAAAGCTTATTAGGATGTCTCAGTAAGTGGATAGATGTTAGGTCCCAAAGAAAGTCAGTATGATAGCAGACAGGACTTGCCCTTGTGGAGCCCAAATTCTTTGGCAACTCCCAAGAAGTGCGATCAGCATGTTTTTTATACTTAAATTGTCTAATTGCACATCAAAAGGTTATGCATAGAAAGCCTAAAGTATAATTAGTGATTTTAAAGCATGGGGGAGTGGCTGCCTGAATTTTAGGAGGAAGAAAAGGAAAAAAAGTGAAAATCCAAACAATAACAACTCAGAAAAGGTTAATGCATAAAGAATACCTACTTGGCTCCACGGTCAGTTGAGTCCCTTTGCCAAAGACAAGAGCAGCAGTATCACACAGTTAAAACATGTAAATCAAAAAAGGCTCATTTTGCTATTCCTCCTACATACATTTCCTTTCCAGGTGCTGTAACATGGTTTTGCTAGAGCCTGGTAGTCCTGTGCATTCTTTGTTATCTGAGAAGATCTTTAGAGGTTTTTCATGTTTTCTGATCTCCAGTATTTCCAAACAGCCAGTATACTACAAGCTGCTTCTCTGGCATAACTCACTGGATAAAATCCTCAGCAAGGACAAATGTACACTGTGCAACTGTAGTTAATAAAGAAGAATTATTTCTTTGTCAGACCTCAGAAGCCTCAACTGAGTCCCACTATTTTGCATTACCTGAAAATACAGCCATGAATTCCTGCCACTGCTTGCTTTTGGGAGAGATTTTTATATTACATTCTGGTAGTAGCATTTTGTTAGCACAAAAAGTTGTACTTCTTTTCCCCTTTAATCTTACAAAGTCATGGGAAGAGCTATATATTCAATAATGTTATGGGCTTTAGTTTTCTTAATGAAAGCTTTATCTAGAATAAACAAAACCAAAACAAACCAAAAACCTTATCTGTCCTTAACTGAGCCCTCAAGAAGAGAATATGCCTTGAATATCCTATAGTGACTACTAATGCATGTTTTCTACGTCATTTTGTGTTTTGGGATTCTCAAAAGATTTGGGTAATAAAGTACATCTGTTCTTAGCATCTTAAAATGCATAGTAGTACCTCCCAAAGAAATCCAAATTTAGCAACAAAAGGGTCAGGTTGCACAAATTCTGGAAATTTTGGCTTCAACTTATTAGGTATTTCAACAGACACTGACTTAGATGCTTAAGGCCTATTATCTTTTACTGTCAAACATCATCCTGAAGTCTTTGTTCATCTTTGAAAATGTCATCCTACCCTTAGCTAGAAAAAGAGAAATCATTGAACAGCATGGAAACTTCACTCAGCTGAAGTTTCATGTAATTTTGCATCAGGATGTCAGAGAGGAGAGATAGGCAGGAAAAACAGAGAAAGAATGATTTAAAGCATTTCAGGGTAGAGGAGAAGACAAGGCTAATTCCTTTCTTTGGTCAAATGAATTGTTCTCTAACTCAAATTGTGGAAAACTCAGTGAAGATGTTTTAGAAATTTGAGTAATATACTGTAAAAGTTTGCTTAAACCAAGAATATCTTGTTGCAGTCAGTGAGCCACATGCTACCTTCAGCTGATTAGAAAGAAATCTTTTCTTGTCAGCAGCAGAACCAACACACTAAACTTTTTAAAAAAAACATAAGACCCTTTATGTGAGAAACAAGAGTATCATATCAGCATTTCTGTAAATGTGTGAAATGGCAACTATTGCTCAATCTTCCACCTACCAGTTCTTAGACTGTGTTTTGTTGGTTGTTTTTTCTTGCCAAATTCTACTATTCTCTATGGGATATTTTACCTCTTTTTTTTTTTTTTTGACAAATACCATCTTCAAATCAATGTTGACTGATGTTAGAATAATGGAATTTAGCAGTTTCTTCTGGTCCTACATTTACAACTGAGGTTTCACTGGTTGGAAAGAACAGATCTTCCTTCAGAATTATAACTTTGTATTCCTTTGTCCCTTTGGAATTGGGGGTGGACTTAAATTGTTCCAAAACAGACATTTATTCCCATGCAAGATATCCTACAGACCTGGTCAGATAATAGGCAGCATCTAAGGGAGCCCCTTGCCTTTCTGGAATGACAGCAGCATGTTTTAGGTATGTAAAATTACGTGGGATATTTTTGCAGCACTTTAAAGACATGCAGATCTCTGAAAGCATTGTAACAAGTCTTAAGGCATGCACCTGGATGTTTAGGATAACAAAGATCAACCTAACAAACTCCCCTGCTGCCCCAACATTCACACTCCCACAGAAAAGCTTGGGGTGACATCCACCTTTTTTGTACATCATGAAATTCCCAATAAAGGTAAGAAGAACTAAGGCTTGTTATAATCCCTACTCACCACATCTGCATTTTCAAAGCCTAGGCAACTCAGTAGCCAATTTTCATTCATTCTAAGTGATCTCAGGTATAAGGAAGCTGTGAAAATTTAAGCCCAAGGATATTTAACCTCCTTCCTTCTCTGTCTCCATCCCAGTGGAATTACTTACCTGGTGACACAAGTGTGGTACCAGTGTCACAAACTAACTTCTCATAGCTCAGAGAGCTAAAGATCTGCCTCAAAATTTCTCTCCACTGTCAGCTCTTCACTGAGCTGCGCATTCCTGCTCAAAATGAGGCAGTGAAAATCCACCGAAGGATAGGCCACTTCACAGTAAATTTGGACCAGAGTGCTATCCAGACTGGGAATAAATTATAACATGTTAAACTTAAGTAGTGCACACGAGGTGTTTGGGGATCATGGAGTAATGCTGATATACAGAGGCAGCCAGTTGTTCCTCTGAAGCCTTCCTAAGCAGATACAACCTGAGGATTCAGCTTGAAACTCTGGCTGGAGAGAGTGCACTCCAGGGATTATTGCAGCAGAAAATTCTTACAGTGAACCAAAACTATTAGATTGCTTTGTCCTCTCCCACCTTAATTTTAACATAATATTTAGAAATAAAATAATGATACTTACTTGGTTCAACTGTGAGAGTGGTCCCACTTCCAAATGTAAGCTTATTTGTCCTCACACTGCTAATACTTAGTCCAATAAATAATTCTTTCCTCATGGTATTCAAAAGTATTGTAAAAACAGGAGATGAAAAGCCAGATATTTGTCCTAATTATCCATGTATGCAATCCCATGAGGGTAGCCAGAGCCACATTTTCTTCTAAAAATGGAAAGGGAAAAACAATAATTGAATAGTTCAATGATTTCAAATAGTTTGATTGAATACAGAATTTCCAAGTTCTCCCTTTCTTCCATCTTTCAGGAACCCTGTGAGTTCTATATTTCCAGGATAAATAGATATATTAAAAGAATGCTGTATTTGTCTGCTTAATCATTTCAGTCACCCATCTCCTTTCTTCCTGAAAATATATTGCCTTTTTTCCATCTTTGGGTTTTTGTACAGGGCCCTATGTTGTTTATATCATTGTGGTACTCCCATACCCAAACACAGTGATATATTCCATTACAAAAACTGTCTCTTCCTTTTCACTACACAGAATTTTGGATTATACAGGCAGTCACATGACTTCTCAAGTGGTTTCTGTCCCAACATACCACATGAAGAAACATGATACGGCTTTCAAAGAATGGTCTAAAATAAGACCAAAAAGGTTGAATTATAAGTCAAAAGTTTGGGAATACACAACAGCTCTGAAAAGTCTCATGGAGTTAAGCTGGATAGAAAGCAGGAAAAAAACCCCAGTACTTTTAGTGCTATTTGAAACCATTTAGAAAAATCATTCTGTGCTGCAGGAAGCTGTCTACTTTTTCACCTTGAATTTGGTTTCAATGCTCAGGAGCGTGAGGAATGTGCCTGATCTGGGCTCTTAAAGTTGGTGTCTGGGGATCATTTGGTGGCTTAGGAAGTCTTTATGCTGTTTTAGGTAAGAAAGTAGGCAAAATGATTGTTCTTTGTTAGGTACAGGCACTGTACCCATGTGTCCTGGTTTCAGCTGAGACAGAGTTAATTTTCTTTATAGTGGCTGGTATGGGGCTATGTTTTGGATTTGTGCTGAAGACAGTGTTGATAATACAGAGATGTTTTAGTTGCTGCTGTACTAGTCAAGGACTTTTCAGCTTCCCGTGCTCTGCCAGGTGCAGAAGAAGCTGGGGGGGGACACAGCCAGGACAGTTGATCCAAACTGACCAAAGGGCTATTCCATACCACATGACGTCATGCTCAGTATATAAAGCTGGGGAAGAAGAAGGAAGGGGCGGACTTTTGGAGTGATGGCGTTTGTCTTCCCAAGTAACCATTACGCGTGATGGAGCCCTGCTTTCTTGGAGATGGCTGAACACCTGCCTGCCCATGGGAAGTAGTGAATGAATTCCTTGTTTTGCTTTGCTTGCGTGCGCGGCTTTTGCTTTCCCTATTAAACTGTTTTTATCTCAACCCTCAAGTTTTCTTACTTTTGCTCTTCCGATTCTCTCCCCCATCCCACCGAGGGGGAGTGAGCGAGCGGCTGCGTGGTGCTTAGTTGCCGGCTGGGGCTAAACCACGACACCATGGAAGTGGCTATTAAAGAGTAAAGGAGATGTTGCAGATTGATCAAATCCTTCATG